>NW_017670428.1:181675-416326 GCF_001879085.1 Nicotiana attenuata
AGGGTAAGGTAAGGAAGGTTAGGAGGTTAGGTAGTACGGTAGGTAAGGTTTGGGGTAACGGGGTAACGGGTAACGGACGGGTTAACGGGTAGGTTAGTTTAAGGGTTCGGGTTCGGGTTAGGTAACGGTCCGGCCGGCCGCCCGGGCCGGGTTCGGGACGGGTTACTTTACCGGCGACGGTTCGGCGGCGGTCGGCGGGACGGGACGGGACGTCGTTCTCGTGAGAGACGAGGGTGGGTGGAAGTGAGGACGGTCGGTAAAATGGGGGGGTTCGTGAGTGGGGGTAGGGTGTTTTTAGGACAATTATATACTAAGGGTGATTTAGTCTCGTCCGTCGATGGGATGCAATCAACGGCTCAAATCTACGTTGCCTGAAACGACGCCGTTTTGGGTCTGGAAGTGTTGGACCGGGTTGTGGAACGGGTTTGGGCTTGGATGGGGCGAGTTCTGTTTGGTTTGGGAGAGGGAGCCGTTTGGGCTGAGTGTTTTAAAATAAAAATTGGCCCAAATTAACTTTCAACCCCCTTCTTCCTTTTCATTTTTCCACAAATTTCTTTTTTGTTGTTTTTCTTTTTACCAAAAATAAAATAAAATAAATAAATAATAAAAAAATCTAAATTAATTCCTAAACCCTAATTGACCTAAATACCCTGATTAAGCCTAAATGATAATTATCAAAATTAATAAAACAAATTAAAAAAAACTACTCAAAAATAAAATTTTAAAATTAAAAGTGCAAATTACACTATTTTTATGAATTTTCTTAATTAATTCTTAAAATGCAAAATTAACCCCTAAGTGCATATTCAACACATTTTTTGTATTTTTTATTTAATTAAAATGCACAGACAAAAATGCAAACAATTATCATGAAATGCCACGAAAAATGTTTCTCTTCTTGCTAATGTTACTATATCTTTTTGATTTTTATTTCAAAAAAAAAAATCTAATTTTGACTTCATATTCTTATCTTTGAAATAATAACTTTTACAAAGCCCCTTATCGGATTTGAACCGATGACTTACGCCTTACCATGGCGTTACTCTACCACTGAGTTAAAAGGGCCTTTTTGATTTAATTCCGGAATTATTCACTTTGTGGATAAAATATCTATAGGTACATATATTATAAACATAAGTATATATGCATAAGTACGTGCAGTAGATACATTGTGTCTAGTGGCTCATTGTTGAATAATAAAATGGATTTACCTAGGAAGTCTAGGAGAAAATGCAATGAATTGTTTCAAGACCAACTCGAATTGCTTTTTTTCTTTTATTGAATTGATCCCACCAGAACAAAATTCACTTGATTGATACATTTACATACACCTAGCACCACAAAATTACAAATACTGAAAGAAATTATTTTGTTTTGAATTTTTGGGAGTAATTCATATAGGAAAAAATCACGTGCTCACAGTGGCTTGGATTAGCATGGTAAGGGAAATGATCGGTTTCTTTGGTATGATAAGTCCATATAAGTTCCGTGGAAATACTTACGGGCTTGGCATTCTTCGTGGTTTGGTTGATTTAGAGGGATTAAATTCTAATGGTTTAAGTACATGCATATGGTCTCAAAGAGTTATGACGGTTTTGACCAAGGCTTGATATTGGTTTCTTCTACGGTTATGAGAAATTAGTTGCGTGTTGTAATTTTTCTCATGCGATGAGTTAAGTGAAAGGTTCTAACCAATGAAGTGCTTATTCTACTTGTAATTTAGAATTTATGAGATTGAAGGGTCAAGGTTGTGGTTCAGTTTTGACAGGGATGTCACGAGTATGAGGTAGTGGGAGAGATTTCAGATGTTCAGAGTATGATGACACTATTTTTGGTGTCGCCTGAGAATGGTGTGTTTTGTGTAAGAGGCATTGGGTATTCATTTGCGGATGCTTAACTAGCACTATATAAATAGCATGGTCGGTAGCCAGTGATATTCAAATTTTGTTACTTGGTGCAGAAGGTTGTGGGAGTATCTCCCATGGGATAAATGTGTAGGTGTGATGTGTCAGTCATTTAAGTGGGAGACATTGAGATCATGTATGGAGATTCTAGTACTGTCGCAGATTGGCGAATTTGCTTATGCGAGTCAGACTATTCCTCTGGTTGCAGACTTTGGAAGATTATTCAGGGTCTGACATTTGATTGTATGCGTCATGGATAGGGTCATTGTGGATCTTTGGAAGGCTATATACCTATTTTGAGATGATTAGTATCGATTTGGAGGCCCATTGGTAGGTCTAATGTGAATGTATATTCTACACTAGATTGGATCAATTCAGTGCAATATTTGTCCTTAGAGGAGTTATCAGGTACAATTGATGTTATTCATGCCATCATCTATTTCATGCCTTAATCTTTCATCCTATGGGTAGTTGTGAGGCGACTTGATTATTAACACGCAGGTGGTGATCCTATGTAGGCCTTGTGGTGATATACGAGCGAGATGGCTCTTGAGATGCTGATTTGTTTATTGCACCTCAATTGTGGTTGCCCTTTTTCGCAGCGCATTATGCTATCCATCTCCCCAGGGTTATGCTTATGCACTTTGCGTGCTTATTGTTGATGTATGTGTGTCTAGTGAGTGTGAGTATTTTGGCTCGATGGGTATTCCCATGCAGATTATTATGTGTGGATCAGGATGGCAAGCCACCATGGGTATGCTGTTTGAATCGGGTTGCACGCCATAATAGTATTATGTGTGATCGAATTGCATGCCTCAATGGTAAGTTGTTGGGTACAATTCCTTATGCTTATTTTGTGTGTTTTGCTTCTCCTCTTTGGGAAAGATTCATAGCATTTGTTTGGTTGATTTATTCGTTACACATGCTGAATGCTTCTGGTACTTGGGTTCCCTTTCCTTATTGATCATATTCGAGTTGTAGCTTGTTGAAGTGTGGATCGCATCGTATGAGATTTTGTTGGTGTTTGATGTGGCTTGTTGGTCGAGAAACTTGTACCGGGTGAGACGAGGTTGTTGGACCTAGAATCAATGCAATTACATTGGTATAATGTATGTTTGGAGGAAGAATAACACTAGTCATCTCAGAATGTGGGTGGTTATGAGTTTTTGCACATCTCTTTCATCATTACAGTATTACGAGGTTTTGGAACATGATTTAAATGTGTCATGAGGTATATTATAGGTAGCGGGTTCGGTAATGGGCATCTATTATGGTTGGAAGATATTGCTATGGGCATATGAGTTATGCGGTACATCATATGGTTACATCTTGGGTGTATAAATATTTGATATGGCTAGTGATTGATACAATGTATGTATGCAAGAATTGGACCTTACAAGAAAGTCCAAATGTTGAAATTTGGTTCTAAGGCTTGTGGGCTATGGTCGCATGAAGGATCTTCAGTCGGAGGTGTGCTAATGTGCTTATATGAACTAAGGTGGCACAGGTATATGCATGATGAGTTATACAGTGGTTTGGTAGCTTGGGAACGACTCTTGGCACGTTCGAGGATGAACATATGTTTATGTGGGGGAGAATGTAACGACTCTACCGGGTGTTTTGAGCTTTAGCATGTCGTTCGGCGGTTTGAGATCTTTAGTAGCTTCACTTTATGCATCATGACTTTCATTTGTTGTTGGTTTCGATTTAGAGAGGTTTTGAGTTGATTTAGAAGAATAATTCTATATTCGGAAGCTTTAAGTTGGAAGAGTTGACCAAGGTTTGACTTTTGAGTAAACGACCTTGGAATCATGATTTGAAGATTCCTATAGATTCGTAAGGTGATTTCAGAATTGGGCGCATGTTCCGGTTGAGTATCAGGTGGTCTGGGTTAGATTCAGCGCTTATTGTCGGAAAGATGCATTTAAAGGTTTTTGAATTTGCTAAGTTTTACTTGGAGTGGATTTTGGTGCTATAGGACTTTGGGTGGTGTTTCGAGACCTTTGATAGGTTCATTTAGTTTATTGAAACTTGTGTGTTAAGTTTGTTCATGATTCAGATGACTTAGTGTGATTCAGACGCATTCGACAAAGTTTGAAGGTTAGAAAGTTAAAAGAAGGATTTTTATCCTTGATTCATGGTTTTTATGTTATTCGTGGCAATTCTAGCGCTTGGACAAGTCTTGATAAGGTATTGGAACTCGTTTGTACGATTGGACGGGGTCCCGAGGGCTCAGGTGTGATTCGGGGCGGTTTCAGACCACTTTTAAGCCTTTTTTTGAGTTGTTGACAACTAATCACTGGGTTGGGCATCGTGATCACGGATGTCTGGGCTGTGTTTGTAAAGAGAAATGTACATTTCGGGGCTTGTGAATAGCGATCGCGGAAGGTAAGGTCGCGATCGCGTAGAAGGGAATTCCTAATGTCAATGTTCTAACTTCGGGATCTTATATATTGCAATTTATAAGAATTTTGGGATGATCCAACAATGAAAGTTGTAGCCCTTTGAGTCTAGTTTTCAGAAATCAAACCCTTTGTCATTTGAAATTTCTGTAAAAAATTTTACGGCCATTATATCGAAGGTGTCTATAAAGAGGAAAAATGAATTTGTACATCGCGATCGCGTGGCTTCTTGGCCGCGATCGTGATAAAGAACATGATGCTGGAAAGTTGTTAATCGCGATCGCATGGCTTGTGACCGCAATCACGAAGAAGGAGGCCTGGCAAGGGTATTAAACATCCAATTTCGGGTTTTGAATTCTTTTCTTCATTTTTTAAGTTCTTGGAGCACTAGTAGGGCGATTTTGGGAGATTCTTCCAGACCATTTTCGTCATCTATTATAAGGTAAGTTATTCCAACATGTTTTGAGCTAAATACAGAAATTATATATGGAATATAACATGGAAATTGGTTGAGATTGTTTGTTATTTTGGAATTTTCGGTTGGAAACCTAAAATTTGGTAAAAATAGTATTTGACCATGAAATTTGGCATGGATTTTGGAGTAAATTTTATATTTTAGTTTGTGGTGCTATGATAAGTATTTATCTTCAAGAATTTTTGAAATCCGAGCGTGTGGGCCCGGGGGTTGACTTTTTTGACTTTTCGTCTGGAGTTGAAAATTTATTTCTAATTGTTAAATTACGAGTTTTTGAGTATATTTTTATTGGTTTGCACGTTCTTATTATAATTTTGGATTGTTTGGCATTGGTAAGTCTTCTGTCAAACCTTGTATGACGGAATTTAACTGTAGGTGCTATATTTGTTACGTGCTATTTGTTATGGGAGCTACGCACGTATGAGGTGACGAGTGGCCTTGCATATGCTAGATTCTTGATTATGTTCGGTTAGACGTAGACTCACACCATGCTTTAATTGTATTACTTGAGTTATTCTTGCCTGTTTAAATGCTTAATTTTATGTTTTTGCCTAAGGCTAGATGTCACACCCCAACCTCGGGGGAGGCGTGACCGGCACTCAATCGAGTGAGCCCGACTGAGCAAGCCTATTAGACACTTTCTACCAAACTCATCATGATCAAGAACGGGTTATTATTAATTATCGAATAGGAAGATTTTGTAAACATTTCCAAATCGATTCATTTGTTACATCATTTTTAAGTTTTCAAAATTACATACACTTTACAATTTGAAGGAACAAGGGTCCAAAACACAACATAATCCACTGACCCTTCCAATACCCATATACAACCCACATAGTGTCTACGGAGCCTCTAAATAGATACAAAATTGTACTATAAAAGTTCTGGCAACAAGGCCCCGGCTATACCTCAGGTACGGTACATAAGGAACAAAAGATGTACGACCCCAAAATGAATTGGGGCTCACCAAGACTGCTGGGAGAGCTATACCGCTAACGCTGGTCGATGCCTCCTGCTGTGAAACCAACTGTCTCAATTAAAGATACAGCACCCCCGACAAAAGGGACGTTAGTGCCGTCGAATAGCACTAGTATGTATAACTAAATACCATCTCATTAGAAAGAACAATAATGCAAGAAGAAATAATCATGAAATCAATGGAAACCTTAAACAACACCATATCATCAAATTAAGGATCACATAAGCTTTCAAGTGAATTTTCCATAGGTTTAGATTGGGACATCATTAGTATCGATACCTCATCATTCACAATACCACCATACTTTTATACGGAGTCTGATCACGACCCGATCGGCTAGGTCGTCTCATTGGAGATATTCACCACTATCACAATTCCAGTTTAAATTTCCAGTTTCAATCCAACTTCAGTTTCCATCACAATACCACCATGTGTGCGGCATGTCGTCCGATCACGGCCCGATCGGTTAGGCCGTCTCACTCAAGACATTACCATTTTCCATCGATCCTCTCATTTCATATTTCTTTCACATATATCAATTCATCGTCACTAGTGGCCACAATTTTTATATCATACCTTGACTCTTGGCCATATTCATAATGGAAGTTCTTTCCCACATTTCACATTATTATCATTTTCAGTGAACAAGCCTTTCAATTCAAGATATTGAGTACACACGAGAGCAATTACAGATCATAGGTATATAGAGGCTTTCACATACTTTGGCATAACAATCTTTTCGAACTCGACTTGGAGTCTAGGCATTTTAGCACATATTCCATATCTTTAACATATCTCAAATGACAAGACAACATAATGGAATCATTGAAATACATATTGAACATATATTCTTGCAACACAAGCACATTTGGAATAGCAATATATACATCAATCAATTTTGGAACTTACACTAATTGCATGGACACCAAGGGGGGTCAATTTCTAAGAAGAAGGGGTTTTAGCCATACATACCTCAATAGAGCTTTCCTTAAGTTCTACAAAAAATTCCAGAACTCTTAGCACCTTCAATCTATTTTAGGAATGTCACAAGTTGATCCAAGAATTAGAAGGATGATCAATACTCTAGCTCATTTGAGCACATTATCAAGCACTAGGTGTGCATTATGTTTTTAAGACCTTTTAGTGAAAGATTCTATCAACCCACACCCCATCTTTTACTATTTTTAGCTCACACTCTTCCTACATTCTTTCACCACCCATGCATGCAAAACAAACAACCCTCAAGCCCATGAACCATCTTGCTAATTACCCATTTTAGTAGAAATTTTGAAATTAAGAGTTAGAGCGTAGATTCTTACTTTTAAGGCGAAGACTTAGTGAACTTTAACTTGTCAATCTTCAAGGTCTTAACCAATAATTGAGGAGAAATTAGTTGAGGATCACTCTCTCACTGTAGGACTCCTTCTCTCACTCTAAAGCATCAGAAATATGCTCAAAATGAGCCTTAGCATATGTTTTAACGACATGGAATCGGGTTTAAAAATTAGAAATTCTGGAGCCCCAACACGGATCTGCGGTCGCATGCTTTTGCGGCCCGCAGAATGGGCCGCATAATAGCCCTCAGGGACAACAATTTTTTGGCTTCGGTCTTCGGTCGCATAATACAACGCAGAACACCCATCCGAGAATTTCAATTGGGGGGGGGGGGGGGTTTCTCGATGGGTTATGCGGTCCGCATAGCGATTTTGCGACTACATAATGGACCGCACGTTTGGTCATAATTCAACCCAAATTTTCTGCTTCACTCCGCGGCTGTTCTGTGGTCCGCATTTCACATCGGTGGCCACAGATTTGGCCGCATAACTGGCCTGAACTTCCGAAAATTTTCTTCAAATCCCCCCCAGCGTGTTGTTCAATCCAAAAAGTCCGAACATTATAATTACATAAATCTAACTTGGTATCACGAAATTTCGGGTTTTTAGGTAAAATTTTACGGGGCCTTACACTAGACTTGCATAAAGTATCGAACTTTGCTATTCTAGAAAATTGACGCGTTACTTGATTAGCCGCAAAAATTATACTTTCTTTTACGGATTTCTCCTCCGTTGTATATATTTGTCCAAAAGTTTCTTGAGTTCATAACTTGCACATATATTTGTGAGTTGGGTTGATGGCTCGTCAAAATTTTCATTATTCTTATGGGATCGGGCCGAATGCCTCGGTAGTACTATTATGGGATCGGGCCGAATGCCTCAATAGTACTATTATAGGATTGGGCTAAATACCTCAGCGATACCATTACGGGATCAGGTGGTTCGCCCCAACAGTATTATAAGATGCATCTATAGATCAGGTTATACGACAACATTGGGATATTGTACCATCACTCTTGCGGGATCAGGCTGTTCGCCTCTGTAGAATCATGCGTAATATTTGATAGGAGTCATCGTGCATATGAGTTTTCCCCACTGGGGAATTAACATTGTATTTCATATTGGATATATTTGTTTTTTCGAGGCAGTTTATGATATTTGATGATTTTTTTATTATTCTTACGTTAAGAATCATGTTATTTATATTCATCTGTTCTGTTGCTACTTGTTATGTTTCATACCTGTCTACTTATTGTTATTGGACCACTAGTAAGTGTCGATGTCGACCCCTCGCCAGTTTTGAAATATTAGATAATATCACTACTTTTCTATAAAAATAGAGAAATTCCACTTATTTATTTCATCACTTGTACTAAAATGTGGTATGGACTATCGATTAACTTGTGTATTAATCATTGTCTTACCTAACGATAGAATTTGGTGCCATCATGGCCTTTGGTGGGAATTGGGTTGTGACAAGTTTCCTCCTACTTGTTCGATGTTGAGCACTCGATATCAGTTGAGATCTGACGGTTTTTGGTGTTGTTGCACCTATGGTGTGGGATGTTTTTTTCTTGTGTTGAGGGCTGACTACTATTGTCGCTTTGTGGTAGGGTTTCCATCTATTGTCTCCCCAGTGTTGGTGCTGCCCACTGGTTCGGGGGCCTTACGCAACATATTGTGATGGTTCAAGTCTGGCACGATGTTAGTGTAGAGTGGTAGGGTCATTGCTGATGTATTGCGGAAGTTGAAGCCACATGAGGAGAACTATCTGGTTCATGATTTGGAGTTTGGCATTTGTTCCGGCGAATGAGAGGCATTTGGGTTATGAAATATCCGACCTTGGTTTATAGATTTGTGAGAGTGGGCATCTTTGAGCATATGGGAGTCCTTGCTTGTCTGGTTGTACGATTGTCTTTATTTGAGTGCATTAGAGCTCATCAGCATGATCTACATTTGCTTGTCCTTAGGGACACAGTGTGCAGTGCGGAGAGGTGGTCCTTAGGGTATCAGCGTGTTACGACTTTGGGGGTTAGATTATGCTTGTAGTGTGGATGGTTCGACAAAGATGATCCTTGACGAGGTTAGTAGCTTGTGGAATTTTGTTCATACGAAAAGTGTCGAGACGTATTGTGATTTGAGGAAGCATTATAGGTGGTGGATGATGAATAAGGACATTATTAGGCATGTCTCGTAGTGTTTGATTATCAGCAAGTCGAGAATGAGCATTAGAGAGTGAGTGGCTTACTTCAGAAGGTGGCAATTCCTGCATGGAATTGGGGGCGTATAGTTATGGACTTTGCGGTACGGTAGCCAGAAGATTTGAGGAAGGTTGCTGCAATTTGGGTCATTAAGGACAAATGACTAAGTTTGTGCATTTCATTTTCGTGATGACTTACATCTGAAGGGTTTTGGATTTGACAAGAAGGGTTTGCTTGAGCTACAAAGGGAATGTGAATGCTTGATTATCATCTTGGTGTACTATACTGTCTTGTTTTGGATGTGTTTATGGATCTTTAGATTTTTTCATTGATGAGTGTAGTATTAGGAGAATCAATTGATTATATAGTGGTGGTGCTCATGGCAAGGTCGAAGAATGGTTTGAGGTTATATAGGTGGGTATCTCTTGTGAGAAAATTTGAGGTTGTACGATTTCTTATAAGGTTGCTATAAAAAGTTTTACCTTCTATACAATGGGATGTATGCACTATGATGTGAGTTTAAATCGCTTGGGGTAGATGACATGATTTTCACAAGGTTGAGTATGCATTTAGGCTTGTAATTTCGGATGTGTTATGGTTAGTGCAACATGAGCTTATGACAAATTCAACTGAGCAATAGTGTGAGGTCGTGGTAACTAAAGAGGAACAATCATTGGGAGTTCTTGGGTTATGTGATTGTCGCTTAAGGCCAAGTGGGGGATCCTAACATCGATGATTGAATCACATGATCATGTATTATTGCAATCTATACTTCGGTTCACTTGTGGATTAGTTATGGCTTAAGAAGGATCACTTTGAGATTGATTCGGTCATGAAATTTGTTGGACGCATGTTATATTTCACTTGGTTGTTATATGTAGGTTGTAGAATGACCCATGTTGGATAGTCCTTTGTGGCTGTAGTGTGTAAGGGGAAGGATTCGCTCAGTTGTTTCTTTTGGGTATGCATGTGCTAACAAAGTAATAATCATTCGACATATTTGGCTATGTATTCGGGACTTGGACTAAATGGGTGACTCTCGAGGATGGTTCTGGTGAGTTCAAGGTTCAATATGTGCTATCTAAGGATTTTCGGATTTGTGTGTGACTAAGGATACCTGATTTGTGTTGGATCTTGGAAGAGACTTGGGGGGTATTTCCATTAACATTATCGGTTCTGCGAGGCAATGTTTGAGAAATGGAAGAAATAAATTCAGATTCATAGAAGGTCTCTTCAGAGCAGGTATTTCAGTTTGAGGTACTATTGGGTGTATAAGAGGGAATAAAGTGGCTTACGAGTCTTAAGACGACAAGATTTCATGTTCGGATCACTTGGGATGAGTTTTTATTGAGGTCCATAGCATACTAGGAAAGAGAAGTGTTTCCGTAAAGGCGGGTCATGAGTATCCTGAAGAAGTTGGTGTGCATTTAGTTGTGGCTTGGATCAGCATAGTAATAGAGTCGATCAGTTCCGTTGGTATAATAGGGATTTACAGATATTTTGTGGCAACACCTTTCCAGTTTGGTAGACTACGTGACTTGTTTGATTTTGAGGGATTTAGTTTTGATGGTTTGGTTATGTGCAAATGGATTCCAAAGAGTGTGTAATTATTTGACCTCGACTTGAGGTTGATGTCTCCTACGGGTATGAGGAGGTTGTTGCCTATTGTGATTTTCTCCTGAACTGAGTTAAGCGGAAGATTTCTGGTCGATGGGGTGTGTACCTTATTCGTGATTCAGAGTTAATAACTGAATTCTCAAATCTTTGTGTTATGGCATGATATATGCGGTGAGCCGTGTGGATTGAGAGTGAATAGACAAGGTTTGGTTCAATTTTGAAAGGAATGTCATAAGTTCTAGACAACAGGGGGGATTTCAGATGTTTAAGAGAATGATAGTACTATCTTGTATCTATTTAGGAAAGTGTGTGTTGGAAAAGACGCATTGCATATTGATTTACGGAGGCTTGATTAGTACTACAGAGATCGTGTGGGTGCTAACAATAGATGTTCAGATTTTTGCTACTTGGTTTGGATGGTTTATGGGAGAACATCTCATGAAGAGATTGTGTATGTGTGATATATCAGTCATTTAAGTGGGAGAGACAGAGATTAGGTAGGGAGATTTTCGTATTCTCGAGGTTCAGATATTTGATCTTTGTGGAGGCAAAATATCCCTTTGGTTGCGGACTGTGAAAGTGTATTAAGGGCTAGATAATTAATTCAATGTTTCATTGATGAGGTCATTGTGAATTTTGGGAAGTTATTTACTTATACCTACCCTGATCTATTTCACGTGTTAAACTCTCATGCTATGATGGGTTGTGAGATGACTTGATTATTCACATGCATGTGGTGGCCCTTTTTAGGCCTTGTGGCAACATAAGAGCGATATGACTCTTGAGATGTTGATTTTTTTGTTGCACTGTAGTTGTGCTTGACATTTTGCTGCGCTCTATGATATCCGTTTTCTTATGGTTATGTTTATGCATGGTATGTTCTTGTTGTTGATACACATGTGTTTGGTAAGCATTCAGATTTTGGGTCAATGAGTATTTACTTGTGGAGCGGTATGATGATCGGATTGGGTTGCATGTTTCAATAGTGTTATGTTTGGATATGATTTCTAGTGCGTACTTCGCGTGTTTTATGTCTACCTTATGGGATCGATTCAGAGCATTGTCCTTTTGTGATTGTATCTGTCAAACTTGTTTGACAGTTCTCTCATTTGGTTTCTCTTTCCATTATTTGCTACATTTGAGTTGTTGCTTGTTTGGTACATGAATTGCGTTGTATGTAGTTCTCGATGGCATTTGGTGTGGCCTGTCGGTCGGGCAGCTTTTACTGGTTGAGATGAGGTTATTGGTCCTGTATTTGGTTCAATCGGATTTGGATAAGGTGTGCTTGGAAGAAGAATATCATTAGTCAGCTTAGAATTTGGAAGTGGTTCTTGTCGGGCGACAAAACTCTACGACTTGTTGATTTGACCGGTGGTTATAAGTTTCTATATGTTTCTTTCATCATTAATAGATATGAGAAGGTTTGGAACAAGGTTCTATTTGATATGAGGTATATTACTGGTATTGAGTTTGGTAATGAGAAGCTATTGTGGTCAGCAGTTATTGCTATGAGTATATGAACTATACATGACATCATGTGATTATATCTTGGACTACGTTTATGGTTGATACAACCTTTTGGGATTGATACAATGTATATATATAAGAATCAGATCTCAGAGGGAGTTCTGGAAGTGGGAACTTGGTTCCAAGGATTGTAAGCTAAGGTTGACGGAATAATCATCAGTCAGTTTGTGCTAGTGGACTTATATGGATTTAAGTGTCATGGGATCACTAATGGGTGAGTGTATGATGAGATTATGCAGTTATCTAAGCGGGGGAGAATGTAACAAACCGACTAGCTGTTTTGAACTTTAGCATTTTGTTTGGCGGTTTGAGACCTTGAGTTGCTTCATATGATGTATTATGACTTTCGTATATAATTTGTTTCGATGTTCGAGAGGTTCGGAATTGATTTGGAAGAGTGTTTCTCGATTTGAAATTTTTTAGTTATAAGAGTTGACAAAGGTTTAACTTTTAAGTAAATTGTAAGGCCCCGTAATATTTCACCTAAAACCCGGGGTTTCGTGGTGCCGAGGTAGAATAATGTGATTGTGGGTTGTAGAAATTCTTCGCAGCTCACAAGCTCACCGCAGTACGGACTTTTTGGGTTGCACGGTGCATCAGGGAGTTGAAGAAATAATTTTTCAGAACTTGGCATTTCTGCGGTCCACTATGAGACCAAAGAACCACTTTGTGGGCCGCAAAATCGGCGCCAGAGTGAAGCAAGACTTGAGCTAAATTTGAGGACCATTATGCATCCGCATAACCATTTCGCGGGCCGCACAATCCATCACAGAACCAGAATGAAGATTTCCAAAGGGAGATTCTGCAGTGCATTATGTGAACGCAGAACTGGTATACGAACTGCAGACCTACCGCAAACCTGACTCGAGCGGCCCAGTTTTGGAGAGTGATTCTGCGGTCCCTTATGCGGACTGCGTACCTATTCTGTGGTCCACTATGTGACCGCAGGGTCTAAATCGGTCCATTTTTCTGATTTTATAACCCGACCCTATTTCGATAAATAGACGTAATGGACCATTTGTGAAGAGAAAATCTGATATTTCTAGAGAGAGGAAGTTCCCTAGAGTGAGAGGAGAAACCCCTAAGCTAATTCTTCATCAATCATTGCTCAAGAATTGGAGAATTCACAAGGAAAGCTCACCAGGACTTCATCCAAGAGGTAAGATTCTACTCCCTAGCCCCGAATTTCGGGATTGAACTGAAAATAGGTAATTAGAAAAGCAATTCTTGGGTGTGGGAGTTGACCCATATGCTTCCATGTACCAACAAGGGTTGTGGGGAGGTCATTGAATTAGTATGGGTGAACTCTTGGTGTTGAATTGGTTGTGGGGTGAAGGAAATCTTGTAGAAGAGCCCGGTAGTTAATTTGCAAACATAGTGTTTGATGAAATGCTCAAATGAGCTGAACCCATGAACTTCTTCCTAATTATGGTTCAATTTTGTTACATTTCTAAATATATCGAAGTTGCTAAGATTTACGGATCATTGAAATAATTTAAGGAAAGCTAAAACAAGGTATGCTGGCTAAACTTCTCTCTTATAATTGAATCCCACGATTTTCTCGTAAGTCCCTAGTTATTTAATATAAATTTGACTATTCCGAATAAACTTTGTGTTGAAAGGTATATGTTCAAAATGTGTTCCGAATGCTCCTATCATATTGTGTTATCCTTCGGGAACGTATTCAAATGTGACCAATGTGTCAAAATATTATGAATTCAATCATGTTTCCATTGCATGTTTATGCCAAATTGTGGATAAAAATCTCAATGTGCCTAAGACTCTTATTTGCTCACATGAAAGTCGTGATTAGGGATGCTTTGTTGTTAATAATTCTTGAAAGTGAAAGGGGGGAACATGAAATATGAAATATGGCCGACGTGCCAAAAATGATATTACATTTGTGGCCACTAGTGCCAATGAAATGAAAAGATGAGTAAAAGACTATGAAATGAGCTGAAAGTCCTATATACAATAAACATTTGGGAGTATCATTAGTCACTGAGGAAGGGTAGGTTGAAATAACCTAACCTCGAAACTACACGTGCCGGTATAGGAGTGGATTGTGATTATTCCCCTTATTTGGGATGATATTGAAGTGATTGGATTATTCCCCTTAGTTTGGATGAGATGATTGCTACTGAAGGGTGACGTCGATCCACACGACATTATGGTGAGACGGCCTAGCCGACTGAGTCGAAATCGGATGCCATACCGCACACATGGTGGTGATTGTACTTGAGATTGTGATTGTGATTGATGTCGTTGGGTGAGATGGCCTAGACGACCGGGCCGTGATTGGACTCCATGCTAAAAACACGGTGGTATATCGGTATTAAGGATCTCCCAACCTAAAACTTGGAAATTTACTTGAAAAGCTGTCTTGCTCCTAACTTGATGTTTTGGTATTGTTTGAGGCTCCGATTGATTTGATGATTGTTCTTCCTTGTATTATTACACGTTCTATTGAGAGGGTGTTTAGTCATTCATACTAGTACTATTTCATGTGTACTAGCATCCCTTTTGCCGGGGGCACTGCATCTTTAATGGATGCAGGTGGTTCCACAACAAGCGACATTGATCATTGATAGTGTACACCACCTTCCTAGCTGACTTGGTGAGCCCCACTTCATTTCGGGGTCGTGCATATTTTGTTCCTTATATATTATGCTTTGAGGTATAGCCGGGGCCTTGTTTCCAGCACTATCAAAGTAGACATGGTGTGGGTTCTATATTGGTGCTGGGAAAGTCAAACTAGTAATGTTGTATTTGAATCACTTATTCCACTTCAAACTATGAAAGTGTATGTATTTTGAGATTTATAAATGAAGTAACTGATGGTAATGAATTGTTGTTGTACACATGATCTAACTCACCTTTTAATTAATGAAATATAACTTCTTTTTATTCATGGGTAAGTTCGGGTAGAAGGCAATCTAGCAGGCTTGCTCGCTGGGTTATCTCGGTTGAGTGTCAGTCGCGCTCCCCGAGGTCGAGGCACATAAATGACCTAGGAATTGGAATTTGATAGTTTTAATAGGTTTGTATGGTTATTTCAGAGTTGGGCATATGTTGAATTTGAATTTGGATATTTTTAGAAGGTTTTGGATCTATTTGTCGAATGTTGGCAATTTGAAGAATTGGAGAGTTCATAAGTTTGACCAGAATTTGACTCTAGTATTATTGGACTTCGATTGTGGTTTTGAGACCTTTTATAGGTTCATTTAGTTGGTTGGAACTTATGTGTAAAGTTAGGTTGTAATCCAGAATGTCTAAGTGTGATTTGGACGCATTCGGCGAAGTTGGAATGTCTGAAAGTTAAGAGAATGATTTTGTTCTTCGATTCGTGGTTTTGATGTTATTTGTGGTAATTTGAGCATGCGGATAATTTTTGGTATTGTGTTTAGACTTGTTGGTGTGATTAGACAGGGTTCCGAGGGGCCCGAGTGTGATCCGTGGTTGGTTCAGACCATTCTTATGTGCTTTGGAGCAGATGAGTTGCTGGTGTGTTCCAGTGCATCGCGATCGTGGAGCAAGGCTCGCGATGCACTTGTGTTCTTGACTTCAAGGGTAGATCTCCCATTGGGTGGTTCGAGATCGGGGAAGCAGAACTGATAGTCCTAGACCTTATACACCAGGCGATGGAGAAGGTTAAGATCATTAAGGAACGGTTGAAAACTACTCAGAGTCATCAGAAGTCCTATTAGTATGTGCATCGCATGGATAAGGAGTTCAAAGTTGATGATTGGCTATTCCTCAAGGTTTCCCCCATGAAGGGTATAATGCAATTTAGGAAGAAAGGGAAATTGAGCCCCAGGTATATCGGGCCATAGAGAACCATTCGGCAGATTGGTCAGGTGGCTTATAAGCTTGAGCTACCTCCAGGGATGTCCTTAGTGCACCTGGTGTTTCATGTGTCTATGTTGAAGAAGGTGATTGGAGACCCGTCACTTATTGTTCCCATAGAGACAATTGAGGTTCATGAAGAATTGACATATGAGGAGATTCTGATTGCCATTCTTGATAGGCACGTTTGAAAGATGAGAAATAAAAAGATTGCCTCTTTGAAAGTGCTATGGCGCAAACCAATAGGTTGAGGAGGCCACCTGGGAGGCCGAGGAAGAGATGAAGAAGAAGTACCCTCATATGTTTGAATAACTATGTAGTTGTTTCTATGAAAATGTTAAGGGCTTACTTTCTATGAATTATGTTCCACTTGTATAGTTTATGTTAAGGATGCTCCTTTCTGGTAATATAATGCTTATGAGGTCATGGTTGGTGTCATTTTCATTCTATGTTACATCGTTGTATTGTGGTTATGCTATTAAGACTAGTTTCTAGGATTCTCTGAGAGGTGGATAGGCCCAATTATAGGGGAATCTCTGGCAAAATTTTTGAAAATTTAAGGAGTTAGTCAAAATTTGGAACTGCTACTGTGTGAAATAAGAGTTGAGTCACATTGGATGCTAATGGTGGATTTTGACCCACATTCAAGGACGAATGAGCCTAAGCTGGGGAGGATGTAAGGCCCCATAAAATTTGACCAAGAACTTCAAGGTTTCATGGTGACGAGGTAGGCTAATGTGTTTGCAGAACATGGTACTTCTGTGGTCCACGATTTTGACCGTAGAATCGCTTTGCAGACCTTAGATCGGCCGCAAAATGCAACAAGACCAAAGCTAATTTTTGGAGGTTGTGGTCCACTATGCGAATGCATAATCATTTTGCGAGCAACACATTCATCGCAGATTCAACATGCAGGATTCCAAAGGGAGATTTCATAGTGCGTTATGCGACCACATAACTGTTCTGCAGGCTGTATAACGGCCGCAGACTTGACCAGCCCAGCCTAGTTTTGTGGACCGTTTCTGTGGTCCATTTTGTAGGTTGCAGACTTGATCTGCGGTGCACTCTTCGACCGTAGAGTTAAGTTCGAAGGGTCCGTTTTGTGTCCTTATAACCCGACCCTATTTTGATTAAAAGTCATTAGGGCTCGTTAAGAAGGCAAAAATATAGTGTTTTAGAGAGAGGGGAGGGGAGCTATAGAGAGAAGGAAGGGCACTAACCTCTACACATTTCAAATTCTTGCTCAAGATTTGGGAAATCAAGGGAGGGGTTTGCAAGGTCTTCTTCTATGAGGTACGGTTCCATTCCCTAGTCTCCAATTTCGAGTTTGGGCAGAAGTTGGGTAATGGGGAGTGTGATTCTTGGGTATGGGAGTTTTTATTTATGCATGCACGTACCAATAAGGATGGAGGGGAGGTGATCGAACTAATATGGGTAAACTCTTGGTGTTGGATTGGTTGTGGGGTGAAGGAGATCTTGTGGAATAAGCTTGTAGTTAAATTTGCACACATAGTGTTTGATGAAATGCTTAATGAGCTGAACCCATGAACCTCTTCCTAATTATGTTTCGAGTTTTCCGTCTCTGTGATAGATTGAAGTCTCTAGGATTTACGGAACATTTTAGTAATCTAAGAAAAGCTCAAAGAGAGGTATGTTGGATAACTTCGATGAGATTATTCCCCTTAGATCAGATGAGATTGATGTGTTGAGATTATTCCCCTAAATGGATGGGATGATTGCTAGCGAAAAGTGATGTTGACCCACATGGCATTATGGTGAGACGGCATAGCCGATCGGGCTGAGATCGGATGCCATGCCGCGCACATGGTCGTGTTGTGATTGGATGTCTTTGGGTGACACGACTTAGCCGATCGGGCCGTCATCAGACTTTGTGCTAAAAGAACAGTGGTGTATTGGTACTAACGATCTCCCAACCTAAAAATATGGAAATTTACTTGAAAACTTATCTTGCTCCTAACTTGACGTTTTTATATTTTTGAGGCTTTCGTTGATCCTATGTTGTTTCTCCTTATACAGTTACTTGATTCTTCGAGAGGGTGTTCAGTCTTAGATATTAGTACTATTCCATATGTATTAACGTCCCTTTTGCCGGAGGTGGTGCATCTTTAATGGATGCAGGTTGTTCCATAGCAGGCGGCATCGATCAGTGATAGTGGTACACCTTCTTTTCATCTGACTAGGTGAACCCCACTTCATATCGGGGTCTTGTATCTTTTGTTCCTTATGTATAGTGTTTTGAGGTATTGCCGGGGCCTTGTTGCCGTCATCATCATATTACTCTTATGTATCCATTAGAGGCTCTGTAGACATAGTGTAGGTTTTTATTTTGAATGGGTAAGCCAAACTTGAAATGTTGTACTTGAAACACATGTTCTGCTTCTAAAACTACGAATGTGTATGGTATTTGGGGAAATTTTAAAGATGTTTCGAATGGTAATGAAATTGGCATCGTTCATGTAATCTTCTGATTTTCTAATTAATGGAATATATCTTCACTTTATTTGCGGGCAACGTCAGGTAGAAAGCATCAAGTAGGATCGCTTGATAGGAGTATCTCAGTTGAGCGCCGGTCGCGCTCCCCGAGGTCAGGGCGTCACAAAAGATTACAAGATAGCACTTGAAAGGGGAATAGATATTGTTATCTTATATATATATATATATATATATATATATATGTGTGTGTGTGTGTTTATCGTGAAAATGGTAATAACAATTAAATTTGATTATGGGACTCTAAAAATACGTGATCTATTTTTATGCCGGTTGTTAAGCAGTTGATGCTATGTATGAGATTTAGAAACGAGATAAGATTTAGGAATAAGGTGATAACCAAACCGATATGTTAACAATCGGGGCCTAGAGCCTGTCGATCCGGGGCCTCGAGGTCGATTCCGGGGCTCGGTGGGGAGCTATCGAAGGCAGTTGGAGAGCAACTAATAGGTATAATAAAATCGACGAAGGCGCTTTATAGCCAATTATAAGCAATAAATGATGAACAATAATGAAGATAATAAATGGAAGCAATAATATCAAGAGAATGTATTAGAGAGTAGAGAGAATGTTCTTATGTATTTAGTATGGAGCAACGGGATCCTCTACAAATGACAAGGGTTCCCCTTTATATATGAGGGAGAACATAGTACAAAAGCATTAATTACAAAGATATGAGGCAGGTATAGCCACCTACTGCCTAGATACGTTTTCAGACTAGTTCACTAGGCTTTGTCAGCTATAGTCAAGTGCCTTGGGAACTCCACCTTGAATCACCAAGACCGGTGATTCACATCGTCCCGGGGCCGGTCATTACTCATAACGTCCTGAAATCGTACTATCTCAAAATCGACCGTCGAGGATTCTCGAAGTCGAACACTGGAAGCCCTCGAGATGCCGTGACGCTCATGAATTCGGGCCATCAATTTCTACCGTATACAGATAGTCCCCATGTTTTTTTGAGTGGAACGATGAGAAACGACTTTGATATCCATCTCTTCGAGCTTCCCGTGATGATGTCATATTGATGGTGTTAGACTTTGTGATAACTGAAACGTCCCGTCAATCCACTTTTCCAGAATTATTCACTGCACTGTCGACCTTTATTCTTCAGAACAATAATATCGTCATCAGTCCATTTTTCAAAAAGGCATTGATAGCTCCTGCCGATACGTCTCTCAAAGACATTAATGGGGCCTTTAGTTATGCTGCCATCCCCTATAAAAGGGAACCTCCTGGAACCATTTCTTTATTCAAGTGTTCTCAGATTAGTCTTTCGCCCTTCTCTTCTCTTTATCCCCATTCATTGTTATTTTCCATGTTTGAGCCCCGCGGTCTTAGGGCCGCATCGCGGCATTCTCATCAGTCATGCCGCGGCCCTTTCCTAGGGCTTTCCCTTGCCGAGCGAGATTACACCAACTTGTTGTTGTTTTTGTTGCTATTAGTGCTATCGTTGTTGGCTCGAGATGGTAAGACAGGGGAGCCGATTTCTTTCGGTTTAGGAGGATGTTTGGACTCTACACCGCTGCTCGGGAGGGCGTTCAGACTATACACGGTTGCTCACCTCCCTACTCCGGCCTGGTGTGGTACTTCATCTCCTTTGCCTTCCTCAACCTTTGAGACGTTGTTGGTAGGGGGATCAAGATCAGGCCTCCGGAGATACGATTCCCGAGAGGGCGGTGCTGGAACATATAGCCGCCGAGAATATACCCCCGAGAACAGCTTAGACTCTTGGCTTTCATCGTATGTATTTTCTTTTGCTTCTGCGTTTCTGTGTAAGGACCCTCGAGGGCTTTCGTAATCATATGTAAGGACCCCTCGTGGGCTTTTGTAACCATGTGTTTATGAATATAAAGATGTTTCTTCAATTTGTCTCAGATACATGCTATATTTCCCTTTATCTACGTTTGTGAAGAATCTGAGTGCCTAACCTCACTGATCAGGGCAAATATCGAGCCCGGGTGCGAGTGTTTCTTTTGACTTTGATTGATTAACCCGCTTCCCTGTGGAATCCTTTGCCGTTTCTTGGGCTGAGTGCGGATTGTACTGATAAACTCGGGTCACCGGGACCCTAACTTCGAGTTGAATGAGAGTAGGGCATTTGAGAGCAGTCCCCAAGTGGGGGTTTCCTCAAATCCGGGCCTCCTGGAAACTTGTTTTGAACTTAGTGTAGATAGCCTTAAGGCATTGTAGATAGATCCGGATGAGGATTTACCCAGGTTTAGATGGTACCACGAGGCCAAACCCGTATGAGTAGAGTTTAAGCGCTTATTTTCTTCTTGAGAGAAGCCCTCGAGATCGGGTACCATCTCGGGACCTAAAATGACATTGATGGCTTTCTAGGGCCAATCTTCCTCTTGGCGGAGGACCTCGAGATCGAGTACCATCTCGGGATTTATAGAGATATTAATGGTTTACTTGGAGCCTGTCTTCTTTCTATGGAGGTCCTCGAGGTCGGGTACCACCTCGAGACTTGCAATGCTGCCAACGGCTTCTTGGAGCCTAACTTCTTTTTGACGAAGGTCCTCGAGGTCGAGTACCACCTCGAGACTTGGTTGACTCGGGGTTTTCGACCTTGAAGCATCGTATGGCGATGTCGATTGTAGGATATGGTTACGAAACGATCGAGGCGATTCTGCCGGTGTTTCTTTCCAAAGCGATAAAAGCTTTAGCCAATATTTCTAATCGGCCTTTGGGGTAGGCAGGTGGTCGCCGCTTTTCCCATATAAAGGGTTGTTTTCGCCTTTTTGGAGATCCGCTATTCTGAGCAATTATCCCCTCTCATAGAGTTCTCCTTTCTTGCGCCAATTTTCATTTAACTCAAAATTTTTTCCCAAGTCCTCATTTCCCTTCCTTCATTTTACTATAGCCATGGCTGCTATGCCCGAATCCGCCCGGTAAGGAGAAAAGAGCTCCGCCTCTGGGCGCTTTTCTTCGGGAAGGAATCTTCCGCCAGAAGAGACTCCCAACGTTCAAGGTTATCGGGATTATGCCTCAAAGTTCACTTCTTTAATAGGAGAGGAGCACCTTGAGTTGGTGAGGAAGGACTGTGGATGGGGGAAAAGGTAGCATTGCGGGTACCTCCACCGGAGGAGAGCATCATGGACCACGCCGAGGGATTTTTGAATGTGTACACGTACCCCTTCACGCTAGGCCCCCCTGATAAGGTCGTGCTTGATTTCTGTCGGAAATACGGGGTTACCTTAGCGCAGATTCATCCGTCATTTTGGTAGATAGTATTGATGGTGAGGTTTTTCACGGAGAAGGCAGGGCTCGAGTTCACGCTCAGCCATCTTATCAGGCTATACCGGCCTTTCAACCATCGAGGCTTATTAACTCTACGATGCTGGTCGGCCACGCCTTTCGCCGTTGATGATGAAGAAGATGGAGACCGGGAGTGGATAAGTCGATTCGTCCGAGTTCGGACTGTTGACATTATCCCTGTGGAGTTTACGCCATTCCCTGAGGAATGGAATTATGCACGTAAGTGGTACACCTTGTTCCTTCTTTATTTTGTTTATGGCGAAGGATGGCTTCGTAAACTTGCCTCCCTTTCCTTTTTTGCAGCAATTTCGTGGACGCCGGGCGACGTTCCTGATCTGTCAGATTGGATCCGGAAGTTGGCGACCCACTCGACCCGTGATGAGCGTAAGTGGCGAGCTTTGCCTGGGGGAAGATGGGGAGCGAAGCATCATGGTACGTGTTGCGCGATTGTTTCTCTTCCTTTTTTTCATTTGGAAGGGCGCTTTCCATTTCTGTGTATTAATCTTGATGTTGTAGGCATCGGAGAGCCTTCCGAGGTAAGGCCGTGCCTCTTAGGAGAAGGAGAAGGGTTGCTCGCTTCTAAGCTAAAAACGATAGCAATAAGCAAGGGGTACCTTTGCATGGCGACGGTGCTCAAAGCGAGGCGAACCTGGACCGGGGGCCCAAAGTGGAAGTATCGACTGAGCCAACTGTGCCCGTGGTTTCTGACTTTGGAAAGGCGGTTTCTCCTCCGCTATCGTCCCCTTTTTCTATCAGAGGTATTTTAAGGGGTGCCCGAAACCCGGGGTCATATGTGCCGAAAATTGTGCCTCGGTCGGGGCCGACTTCTTCAGAGCCGAGGGAGCTAAGCTGGCGGATGTGTGCTCGACCTTTCAGGAAGCCTACCGGCTTATAGTATGAGGCGGTATACTTATAGTATGAGGCGAGTCGGAGCTCGAATTATGAGAGCTATCTGAAGGAGCAGGTAGTTTTTTATTCCGATCGAGCGTGTGTTCTTTCTTCTAGCTCTTGAGGCTAATGTTTTGTTTATTTCAGTTGTAAAAGAAAATGGAGGACCTGGAGTGTCTCCGGAATGATATTGGCCGAGCCAAGCGTGAGTATGATAAGTTAAAGGCCTAGGCGGACACTCAGGCTTCGGCGGAGAAGGGTGCTCTGGACAAGGTTTCTGCCCTTGAGGTTCAACTTCATTTAGCTCGTGATAATAGCTCGTCTCGAACAAATACGATTACGAAGCTCGAGTCTGAGCTTTGGAAGATAAAGGCCAAGGTTGTGGACGCCCAGGCTGAAGCCGCAATGAGCTGAACTAAAGTTGACCAGGAAGTGGCTGTTTGTTTGAAGGATGCTGTCGATGCTCAAGCTGAGCTGAGAAAGTCCCTCGACCGTGAAGACAGGATCAAAGAATATGCTCGTTGTTAGTCTTGGAGGAAAGTCCTCGAGGAGATCCGTGCTCGGGGATTTGTCCTCTTGGAAGAGTTGGCGAGGGCGAGGGCGGACGAGCGTGATGCTCGATTACTTCTGTTCGGTACCGACGATAGCGAAGATGAGGCTGATCGGCCATAGCCTCCCCGGGGGGACGTAGATTTTGCTTTTGATTTAGTATATGGAGCCTATGCTTTCTCGTATGTATGTATAAAGAAGAAACTTCGTGGTTTTGTTTTTCCAGCATTTCTTTTCGCCTTGATTTTAGTTAGGTGAACTGATCTTTGAGCTGAGAGGAATCCATGGATTCATGGTATGGCCCTAGAGCTCATTAGGCTAGTCCGTGGGATCTTACGCGCTTGGTCGATGTGACATTTTGGTATAAGCTGGCGACAACGGCTCTTACGCTTTTGCTCTTTTGGCAAATTTAGTTAACTGTTTTGGGTTCGATCTCCGAGTCGGGTTTCGACTCGAGCTCATTCGACCCTCAAGTTTTGAATTTAAAGCTGGCCATTAGGCTCTTACGTGTTGGGTCGGCACTACCTTTTACATGGGCTAGCAATAATGGCTCTTACGCTTTTGCTCTTAGGCATTCTAGTTAACTGTTTTTGGTTCAGTCTCCGAATCGGGTTTCGACTCGAGCTCATTCGACCCTTAAGTTTTTGATTTGTGTGGGCTAGCGACAATGGCTCTTACGCCTTGGGTCGAAGCGACCTTTTATGTGGGCTGGCGACAATGGCTCTTACGCGTTGGGTCGATACGACCTTTCATAGGCTTTGGTTTCCCTCGTTAAGAACTTTTTTCGAAATAATTTTTGCCTGACTCTTCGATGGTTCGATAAAAACCTCGATTACGAGTCGTTATATGGTAATGATCGAGCACCTCGGGAGGTTTGGCTCGTAGGCTGAGTATCTCAAAGCCTGTGATTTGGAGCTGACATGGTCGAAGCTCTTTTGCCTATGTCGAGGGTAGCCTGTTTAACCGGCTCTTTTCGAAGTAGATTCGAAGTATTTGAAGGCCTGTGATTTTGTAGCGACGGTCGGGCGTCCCCGAGTCGCGTTAGTTTGGCTAGTACAGCCTTATGGCCGTAGTTATTTGTGTTTGTCCGGAGCCGCTTTTAGTCTCGAGTGAAGTAGATTCGGCATCTATATCGAGGGTATGCCTTTTTGGGGTTTTACAAGTTCGATATATAGCCTTAACTTTGAGATCGGGTTTATGCCTTCAGTAAGGTCTTACAAGTTTGACATGCCTTTGAGGTCTTACAGTTTTTGGTTACTTGGTATAAGTATGGTTCATGCCTTGATCGAGGTCTTATAGATATAGTCACTTGGTATAAGTTCGGTTTATACCTTGCTTGAGCTCTTACAGATATTATTGTTGCTTTATGTAGGTCTTACGAGACCGAGGCTGCCCATTTGGGGTCTTATGGCCTCGGATTTTTGATAAGCCGATGGAGATGGCGATTGACGGCAGTCCTCGAGTTACCGAGCATTCATCGGCTTGGGAGCCATTTCGATGGAGATGGCGATCGACGCAGTCCCCGAGTCATGGAGGATTTCTTAGCTCGGGAGCCATTACGATGGAGATGGCGGTTCACGGCAGTCCCCGAGTCGTGGAGGGTTTCTCGGCTCGGGAGCCATTACTTCTGAACATGGTATTGCCTCATTGAGGGCTTACGTTTTTAGAGTTTCCGACCCGGGGGGTCATGTGGACTTGAGTTTTTTACGCCAGTCCCCGAGTGCTCGGGACATTTTTGGTTGTGGAGTTGTTTTGTGATCTCAGTGTTTCCTTATTGTGGGCTTATGAGTTAGGAGCTACGACCCCGGGGTCGCGTTGTTTTGAGTTGTCGATGCCAGTCCCCGAGTGCTCGGGGCATTTTTGTCAGAGGAGTCAATTTTGCAAAAATGCCGAGTTTCTTTTGGAATGTGAGATGCTTTGATAAAAGATATTGTTCGATTACTTGGTACAAGTATACATGTTTTCACCATCGGGGGCCCGGCTATACGGACACGGTTCGTTCGACCGTTTGGCCCAGAACATCGTTTTCCTATTGGGACCCCATTCGGCGTTCCTTGGCTTTTCGGAGGGGATGGCCTTCTGGGGGGGGGGGGGGAATCCCACCAGTATTCGAGGTTGGTTGCAAAAGAAGCCTTGAATAATCGTTGAGTTTTCCTTAGGTAGCATATAGGTGTTGCCTCATTAAAAACCTTGCCGGTAAAACCCTGTTGGGATAAAAACCGAGGCAAAGGAAAAGAGTGCAACGCATGCTTTCGAAACCTAAGGCCTTCAAGAAGTGCTTCGGCCGTTTTGATTGGGTACCTGCACTTGGGTTAGCATAGAGTAAAATTTAAAGAATCAGGAGGTGGTCATACCTTAACGTAGATTGTGCCGGCGGAATGTCAAGCAATGATGTGTTTCAGTCGCTTGTGATGAGGACGCGGTACGGTCCCCTGCTTTGTTTAGTCGGGAGTATCCGAGAGTGTGGCTTGTTATCGCTATTTCACTGTTTGTTTATCCTTCGGCTCCATCGGAGGTGGAGGTACCAGTGTCGGGGCCATATCGTGCACCGCGAACATTTCTCTCACATCATGCTATTCCCCGTAGACGGTTTTGATCCCATCCTTTGTCGGGAATTTTATCTTTTGATGGAGGGTGGATGGCACCGCTCTCATGCAGTGTATCCACGGCCTTCCGAGCAAGGCGTTGTACCTCATGTCTCCCTCAATGACATGGAATTTAGCATTTTGGGTTGTGCCGGCCACGTTGACTGGGAGGGTGATTTCTCCTTTCGTTGTTTCGTCGCCATGTTGAATCGTTGTGGACTCGAGAGGCGGGTACGATTTGGTCGAGCAGTCCGAGCTGCTCTACCACCCTCGATCTGATAATATTGGCCGAGCTACCTGGGTCCACAAGTACTCGTTTAATTTGAAATGAATTTACAAGGAAGGAGTTTACCAATGCGTCGTTGTGAGGTTGAGACAAGGTCTCGATGTCCTCGTCGCTGAATGTGAGGGCATCTTCGAGTATGTAGCCCCGAGTTCGCTTTTCTCTGGTGATTGATATTTTTGTTCTTCTCATCATGGGCTCCTGTGGGGCATCAATGCCTCCCAAGATCATGTGGATGACATGCTGCTGCTCATTTGTTTCGTTCTTCTTGGCCGCCTCTCTTTCCCGGAACTGATTTTTGGCCCGGTTGCTTAGGAATTCTCGGAGGTGACCTTTGTTGAGTAGTCTGGCTACTTCTTCTTGGAGCTGGTGGCAATCCTCGGTCTTGTGGCCGTGCGTGTTGTGAAATTCACACACTAAGTTATGATTCCTTTGCGAAGGATCTGATTGTACAGGCCTGGGATACCTGGTGTCTCTGATTTTATTGATGGCGAACACGATGTCTGATACGTCCACGTTGAAGTTGTATTTTGACAAGCCAGGTGCCTCTGTTGGCCCTGTGTGCCTATCAAATCCGGCTCTGTTGACGGGTCCCTGAGGATTCTGTCCTCGGTCCATCCTTCGATCGTTGCGGGTTATGTTGCACCTCGGGGCGTTCCTCCTGTCTTCGATGTATGGCTGGTACCTTTCTTTGTTTGGTTTTGGCCCCTTTGCCAGAAGCCTGCTTGGGTATACCGAGCCCGAGGGGGCCCCTAGTTGGTCGTCCTTGACCCTGATTTTCGACTGGTATCGGTTATGAACATACCAAGTCACGGTCGGGTACTCGATTAGGTTCTGTTTCGGCTGTTTCGAAGCCACCGAGCTTTGTTCATTCAGACCTTGAGTGAAGGCCTGTACCGCCCACTCATCAAAGACTGGTGGTAGTTCCATTCGTTCCATTTGAAAGCAATATACGAACTCTCGTAGCATCTTATTATCCCCCTGCTTAATCTTGAAAATGTGGATTTCCTTGTTGCTACCTTGATGGCACCAGCATGTGCCTTTATGAAAGAATCCGCCAGAATGGCAAATGAATCTATTGAGTTTGGGGCCAGGTTGTTATACCACATCATTGTCCCTTTAGAAAGTGTTTCCCCGAACTTCTTCTGCAGGACGGACTTGATCTCATCGTCCCTCAGGTCGTTGCCTTTTACTGCACTAGTGTAAGCGGTAACGTGCTCATTGAAATCCGAGGTACCGTTATATTTTGGAAGATCTAGCATTCTAAACTTCTTTGGAATGGGTTACGGGGCCGCTTCTTGTGGGAACGGCTTCTGTACGAACTTCTTTGAGTCCACACCTTTCAAGATTGGGGGCGCTCCTAGAATTTTGTCGACCCTGGAGTTGTAAATCTCGACCTTCTTATCGTTGGCTTCTATTATTCTCTCGCCCGATTCGATCCTTCTGGTGAGGTCCTCGAGCATCTTTACGATGGCGGGTTTGGCTATCGACCTGTTATTGCTCGATCTCTCTGGTACCTGCTCGGCTGAGGGAGCTGTCCCCGGTGCTAGCGTGCTAGGAGTTTTCTGGTGACTTAGCAGCTGGGCAATAGCCAGCTGTTGCGCCTGCAACATTTAAAAAATAACATGAATGCTAACCTCCCGTTCTTCCCGAGCTAGGGTCTTCTGGGCTTCTTGTTGGTCGCCTTGGTGTATGCTCCTGTTAGTGTGTGAGCTTATTTTGATGTGTTGAGCGTCGCGCAAAATCGAGTCCACGGGAATCGGTTCCGGCACCTGGAGCGTCAACACCATTTTCTCCATGGTCTTCAAGGTTGATGTTTTCACGTGCGTTTACTGAGTTGGACATTTCAACCTGAAATCAAAGATCTTTGGACAAGAAAAAGTGTGAAAGATAACTTGCGCTCTATGATGGAAACAACAAGAAAATAATCAGTATTATTTTTAGCCCCACGGTGCGCGCCAAACTGTGGGGATAAATAGTTTGGCGCCCACCGTGGGGTAAAGATAATTGTGATTATTTTAGTGCTAATTTTCTGATAACACACGTCATTCTTCACACTTTTTCTTGTCAAAGATTCTTTGATTTCAGGCTTAATCATGTCTCGCACACAAAATGTGCCTGCTCACGACAGTGAGGGACTTGGAGAAAACAGCGGCATAGGGCTCAGCATACCACCCGTAAACCCTGAGGGAGTGCCAAATGTGGAGTCGGTTGATATCAACTCCCACAACGCTCTTAACACCGACGCAGGCACAGACCCCGCAAGGAACGCACACGGGGAAGCCCGAGCTGGAGGACAGGAAACACGGGGATTAGAAGAAGGAGGTGTCAGCCTCCAGGTGATATTGGAGATGCTGCAAGCTTAGCAAGTCGCCATCGCTTGGCTTCAAAGTTAGAACAGGACTCCTAACACCGCTGAATCAGTAAATGCACAACATGAACCAGTGCTTGGGAGGCCCGATAAAAGCGGCTCGGGGATTGACCCCACAATTATGAAAATGCTCGAGGAACTGACTGAAAGAATCGAGTCAGGAGAAAAGAAGATAGAAGACAACGATAAAAAGGTGGAAACTTACAACTCCCGGGTAGACCAGATACTCGGAGCTCCTTCAGCTTTGAAGGGCCTAGATGCCAAAAAATTCATACAAAAACCTTTCCCTCCTAGTGCGGCTCCGATGCCCATTCCCAAGAAGTTTCGCATGCCCGATATACCGAAATATAATTGAACAACTGACCCGAATGAGCATATTAATTCATACACTTGTGGAATCAAAGGAAATGACTTGAACGATGATGAATCGAGTCAGTATTGTTAAATAAGTTTGGGGAAACATTATCAAAAGGAGCTATGATCTGGTATCACAACTTAGCTCCTAATTCCATTGACTCATTTGCAATGTTGAAGCGCACGCCGGGGCCAGAAAGGTGGCCACAAGAAAATCGAACGTCTTCAAAATAAAACAAAGAGATGACGAGATGCTAAGAGAGTTCGTGTCCTGGTTTCAGATGGAAAGGATGGAATTACACCCGGTCTCCGATGACTGGGCAGTCCAGGCCTTTATGCAAGGTTTGAATGAAAGAAGCTCGGTAGTATCTCGATAGCNAACCAACTTAATTCAAAATATTAATTGATAATTGAAATAACATAACTGAACCGAATAACAATCATACAACTCCAAAATCGGTAGTACAGAATCATACGCTCTACTAAGTTCACTAGGACCTAAATACAGTACTGTTTTGGAGTAAATATAATTAGTAGTAATGAAAAACAATAGAATGTGACTCCGAGGCCTGCAGCCGCATTGGCAGGCATACATTGAGATCTCCGCAGCAAATCACAAGCAGCTAACTGACGTCCGACACGCTCAGAAGTACATGGATCTGCACAAAAATGTGCAAAAGTGTAACATGAGTACACCACAATCGGTACCCAGTAAGTACCAAGGCTAACCTCGATGGAGTAGTAACGAGGTACAAGTCAAGACATCTACTAGATCTGCCCGGCGTGGTCACAGGCTCAATATCTCAATTCGCCCGACATGGTCATAGGCTTAATATCTCAATATGTCCGGCATGGTCACAGGCCACCAGTCCAACTATATTGCAGAGAAAGCAGATATACGGTTTCAGATGGAAAGGATGGAATTACACCCGGTCTCCGATGACTGGGCAGTCCAGGCCTTTATGCAAGGTTTGAATGAAAGAAGCTCGGTAGTATCTCGATAGCTAAAGCAGAACTTGATTGAGTATCCAGCTGTGACATGGTCGTATGTGCACAATCGTTATCAGTCAAAAATCAGGGTCAAGGATGACCAGTTGGGATCCCCCTCGGGATCAGTTCACCCAAACAGGTTCGCAGCCAAGCCTTTGAGGGACACATACCGGGGATCAAGATCTAACAAAGAAAGATATCAACCGTACATCGAAGACAGAAGAAACATTTTGAAGGCGTAATGCACCTCAGAATGATCGAAGAGTAGACCGAGCCCAAAGCTCTCGAGGATTCATAAGCAAAATTGGGTCTAACAGGCGCTCGGGACCAGTGGAGGCTCCCAAATTACCAGAATACAACTTTAGTGTCGACGCCTCAGGTATCTTCTCAGCCATTGGCAAGATTAAAGATACTAGATGGCCCAAGCCCATATAGATAGATCCTTCTCAGAGAAACCCCAACATAATGTGTAAGTACCATGGTACTCACAGGCATAAGACCGAGGATTGCAGACAACTTAGAGACGAGGTAGCTCGACTATTCAACAAGGGGACCTTCGTGAATTTCTCAGTGACTGGACCAAAAAACATTTCCGAGAAAGAGATGCAAACAGGAAGAATTAACCGAAGAACCTCAGCACGTCATTCATATGATCATCGGTGGAGCAGACATCCCATAGGGACCTACATTCAAACGTACTAAAATATCTATCACAAAGGAACAACGGAATCAGAGCTATGTGCCCGAGGACGCTCTATCATTCTGCGACAAAGAAGCAGAAGACGTATCCCAGGCTCACAAATACGCACTGGTAATCTCTATCCTATTGAATAAAATTCAGGTTAAACGTGTTTTAGTGGATCCAGGTAGCTCGGAGAACATAATTAGATCGAGGGTCGTGAAATAACTCGGCCTACAAGATTAGGTTGTACCTGCGTCCCGGGTGCTGAATGGCTTCAACATGGCAAGTGAAACAACGAGGGGAGAAATTATCTTGCCTGTAAACATAGCCGGGACCATACAAGACACCAAGTTCCATGTCATCAAAGGTGACATGAGATATAACGCACTCTTCGGGAGGCCGTGGATACACAATATGAGGGTAGTGCCTTCGACTCCATCAGATGGTAAAGTTCCCAACGGAGGAAGCAGTGAAAACAGTTCACGAAGAACAACATGCTGCAAGAGAGATGTTCGCAATCGAGGAAGTGGTACCGACACCGGAACCCTTGACCTCGAAGACATCGACCTCCAACGGTAAACAGGTGGCTAAGTAGTAGTCACAACTCCGACCGTCGATGAAAGCGATATAAAAGGTAACCAAAGGAGAAGATCCTCGAACCCTCGTTGCTCCCGAAAATCCCGATGCTACCATGCCAACCACTGAAAAGAAAGGTACACCTAGGAACGGGATTAGCCCCCGCTCTCAGGAAAAAACTCATTCAGTTTTTTGTTGATAACATAGACCGCATTGCTTTGATATGATAGGGATTCCGCTCGAAGGATAAACAGGTAAAATAATTAAAGCTCACATTGATGATATGACTGGTTAAGTCCCTGGGCGCAGAGGACCACTTTAATTCATTTGCAGGAAATAGTCAACACGACACGAAGTTGAACCCAGAGAAGCGTTCCCTCGGAGTAGGCGCAGCTGAGTTTCTCGGCCCTCGTGATATCAAATCGGGGCATCAAAATCATCCATGACCAGGACAAGGTTCTCGGAGAAGCCATGGTCGCAGATAGCAAGAGCCCGGAGTCATTGATAAAGAGTCTTACGGCTCGGCACGATGGAAGCTCTCAAAGGCTCGTGATCTAGACAATACCCCTTAATACACAAAGGCCGTAGGTCGTAAAGCATGCGTTGCACTCTTTTTCCCTTAGTTCGGATTTTGTCTCAAATGGGTTTTACCAGCAAGGTTTTTAACGAGGCAACACTTATATGCTACCCGAACAACGATCAACAAGTATTCAAGGCTTCTTTTCAATAAACCTCGAATACTGGGGGGCATCACCCCCGGAGGTTACATTTTCGGGAAAGATATTTCACGCCTAAGAGGGTCTCGATACGAGAACTTTGAAATGGGCCAAAAGGTCAAACGAACTGTGTCCATATAGAATAATTGAGCCCCGACGGCAAAACATGTACGCATGTATCAGCTATTTAAAAAAGTATCCTGGTTATATCAAAAATACTTTGTGTCTCATACGAGCTCAACACTTACAATCCTACGGGAAATGGCTTAAGAGCCAAAACACTGAAGCACCCTGAATACTCGAGGACTGCCATCAAAAATTCGAATTAATAAAACCTCAAAGAGGCACCCCTTCGAAAAAAGCCAAGGCCAATATTCTCGGGGATTAACTTCTCAAACATTTTCGGAAAGTTATCGGGAAACAAGTCCAAGTGATAGACCCAAAGGCTACGGCCATACTAAAGACTACAGTCATATAAAGTCTACGGCCAAATAATGCGTCTTGAAGACGTCCAACTTCCGATATTAATTAAAAGGCCTTCAAACACTTTGTTAAAACCGGTTAAATCAGGCTACCCTAGGCAAAAGCAAAATATAAGGGGCCTCGATAAATTCGGCCCCCAAGAGGCTTCGAACAATCAGCCTTCGAATAATCCAAAGGTCCGATAACACCAGCCTTCGAAAAACCCTTAAGAGGCATTCGAGAATGTCCATGCAAACAAAATGACTAATAAGGTTCCGATACGTCGAGCCTTCGAAAAACCCAACGGATACAAAAACACATGCTAAGTCATAACTAAATTTTACCAAGTCTTTTAGCCGAAATGAGGGAAAAACTATATAGCCATTTTTTGAGGCCGAAACGGCCTAATTTAAAGAGCCTAAGGGCCAATATGTAAGAGCCTATATATAAGAGCCTAAGGGCCAATATGCAAGAGCCTAAGGGCCGATATATAAGAGCCTAAGGGCCAATATATAAGAGCCTAAGGGCCGATATATGAGAACCTATGGGCTAACCTCGAAAGGCTTAAGGGCCTAAAACTTATAGTTCGAGACTCCGCTTTCATTTCGATTCGGACTCGAGGTTCACAATATCCCAAGTCCACAGCAAGTTGATTTAAAACTCGTCATGGAAATTATTGTACCTATCGATAAAGATTTAAGGGTTTATAATACCCCGAACCAGTCCTCGAATTAGTCATTTAAACGAAATTTTCAATAAATAAAGGCAATTTTGAATACAAGCAATGTTAAAACCAGCATTAGCCAAAGACGAGATTTAAAGTTCTCCTAGTACCTCTAAAAGATAATTACAGGAAATATTTACACAAGGGAGGCTTACAAGGAAACAAAATAAAGTAAGCTAAAACTACTTCGAGGTCGCATCCTTGGCAGCTACATCTCTGGGAATCACATCTTCGAGGGTCTCGGGTGCCTCATCCTCGTCTCCCTCACTCCTAGAGGCACTGGCTGAATCATCTTCATCGGAAAGTAGAGCAGCCGCCTCTTCTTCCAAAATCTTCTCGGCTTCAATTTTGGTTGAAAGATCGAAGCCGCGAGCATGTATCTCTTCGAGGGTCATCCTCCGGGATTGTCGCCTAGCATGGTCAAGGGTACTTGATAACTTATCCTCCGCCGTAGTAGAGTTTTCTTTTACCCGAGCATTAGCTGCTTCGGCATCGACTCGATACGAATTCATAATTGCTGCAGCATCAGATTTAGCCTTGGCCAGCTGAGCAGCAGATCCGATTTTAAGCTCCTCAATTTCGAGACCCCGAGTTAGACTCTCCTCCTTCGCAACTCGAAGTTGGCGTTCGAGCGAAGCTAGCTGCTCTTTTAAAGTTTCCTTCTTAGAGGCGAGACCGTCTGTACCCTGCCTCCACCTCAGGGCCTCGACTTCTTTCATCTTAAGCTCCTCATGAATCTGCTCCTAGAAATCGGCCTTCTGTTGGAACTATGAAATTAAAAGTGTCAGCCGCAAAACAAAGCAAGTACGTAACGGATTCTCGAGAGCTATATTACCTTCTTGACATACTCGGCTCGACTCTGACACGCCTGCATCAACTTAACTCGAAGATCATGGATCTCCACCTCTTTCGTAGCATAATGGGCTTTGTGGGCGTCCCTTTCCTCTAAGGATTTCTTAAGTTCAGCCTCGCATCGAGCAAGATCGTCTCGAGACTTGGGAAACGCCTTCTTATGGATCCCCATAGACTTCATGAAAAAGAAGGAAAAGTTAGATTTAGAAAAGCTAAAACTAAGGCGCAATAAACAGAAAACTCGCTTGTTTGAAGAGTCTAAATACCTCGTTAAAAATGAAAGAAGCATCGGGGTCGGGGCCGTCATCAAGCCCTGCTAGACATTCTCCAAAGATGTCGTGCCCTTCATGGTTTACTTCCACTCCAGAAGATCTCATGTTCACAGCCTCCCGAATTTTCCCCTCGGAAAACTCGAGGCCAGGGGGAGAATCATCCACGTTGATCACCCCGAGTGACCCACTCGGGACATTCTCTTTTATTTGAAGAGGCTCGGGGTCAGGACGTTCTGCCTCGCCCTCATAATGACCTCTTAAGCGAGGCACCTTATTTTTAGACAATGTTTGGGGACTTTGTTTGAACTCCCTTCAGAAACTTCTTTAGCTCGGGAGTAGGCCTCATCAGCCACCGCTGGTTCGGCGGGCTTCGAAGCATTATCGTTCATTCTTTTACGATTTATAAGCAGGCAGTCATCATCTTCTTCTTCCTCTTGCTCCCGAAGGCGTTGAGCCGTTTTCGGAGATAAGGCTGCCGTATCGGCCTTAGGCCTTCGAGCCACGTTCTTCTTTGGCTTTGTGAGATTTTTAGATGTCTCCCTTCTTCTTTTTCTTTCTTTGGAGGGCTTCGGCACCTCCACTTCATCAGCAGGGGCCGGCCGCAACTCAAAAACATCTCCAAGACCTACATGAAACTGAGTTAAGCATCCCATAATGAAGATACAGGAAAACAAATGAGAGAACTCACCATGGTTTTTTGCCTCCCATCATCCCCTGGCCAAATCTCGCCAGCAACGCTCCGAGTAAGATGAGGCGGAGGCCAGCTTTCGAACCCAGCCCTCGAGGTGTGGGACCCCACTGGAAAACCAAGCAGCATCTGCACCATCGTAAAAAGTTTAGATCAAAGGAAAATATAAACTCGGGGAAAAGGAAAGAAAGAGTATACTCACGCTTCATGTTCCACTCCTCAGGGAACGACATCCAATAAGTAGGAATGAGATCAGAGGTCTTGACTCGGACAAACTGGCTCATCCACCCATGGTCGTTGTTCTCATCGATACTAACAAATAGAGATTTTAATGATCGGCGTTGCAACTTTATCAAGCCACCCGATAAAGTCGGGGACTGTACAGTCTGATCAAATGATCGAGGATGAAGGACATCCCCTCGATTTGGCTCGAAAAGAACCTGATTAAGTAAAAAAATCGCCAGAAGGAGGGGTAGATCTGGCCGAGTGTCACTCGATACCGTTAGCAAAAGTCGAGGATAACTGGGTCTATGGGATCCTAGGTCGGAATTACAGGGCCCAGTGTAAACGGATAAGTGTATACACTCAAGTACTCCGCTTTATATGTGGTGATATCTTCCTCAGAGGAGGGAATCACTACTTCCTTATTGTCCCATTTGCAATCCTCCTTTACTTGCTTGAGCTCGGCATTGGTCACCAAACAAACATATTGAGACATGGGCTAGCATCGGCCTGGTATCGAAATAGGTTTTTCGATTTTAAAATCGGATGTTATTTCACACGGCGGGGGGATGCATTTCTCGATACGAGGTGGCACTACCGGTTTATTCTTGGTCGATCGAGAAGATGAGGGAGTTTTTTCCTTTTGAGGAACAGACTTAGAATTTTTAGCCATTAGTAAGCGAAAGATTCGAGAAGATAAAAAATGCTGTTAGAAAAGAGAAGGGAGAGCTCAAGGAGATTGAAAAAAGGATAATGAGACTTTGAAAACAATTTGGGAATAAAGTTTGTAAGGTTATGGAATCTGTCTACTTATAAAAGTCACTTAAGCGTGCTGAGGAAGCCAATAGGCCGACCGTCAGCCGCCTCCAATTAATGACTTTGGTAATCGCACGAAGAGCAACTTTTCAGTCACTTCAACCGCTTATGTCATGATATTGGCATCAGGACCAAGACATCGGAAATTAATTTGTCAAAAATCATTAAGGATAGCCTACAAGTCGAGTTCGAGCAAACATTCACTCGACTACCAAGCCCGAGGGCTACCCGAGTTCGAGAAAATTCTCATTCGGGAACTATCTATAAAGCCTAGGGGTTAAATTTATTTCGAGTTCGAGCAAACACTCACTCGACTAGTAAGCCCAAGGGCTATCCGAGTTCGAGAAAATTCTTACTCGGGGACTATCTACAAAGCCTAAAAGAGCTAACTTTATTTCTAATTCGAGACCTTGATATCACTCATCTCGAACTCAAGAGTCCCGGTGGCCCGAGCTCGCATCAAATAAATCTAAGCCTAGCTTCGAGGATTAACAAAGAACCTTAAGGGGTATCGTATCAGTCGGTTAAAAACCTAAGGGTTTATTATGTTCCAGGTCCAGTATTCAGACTAATCATTATAGTTATGCACTCGAGTTTTCCACAAACGAAAGGAGAATGGAATTCAACATGAATCAAAGATAAAATAGTGAAATTCTTATATTAACAAAAGATGCTTACAAAGCCCACGAGGGGCCCTTACACAGAAAAAAAGGACCAAAAACAAAAGCCAAGAACCTAATCTACTTTTGGGGGCATATCCTCGAAAGCGACATCATCGAGAACCTCCTCCTCGGGGACTCCATCTTGATCTTTAGAGAGAATTGTGGCCTGGTGAAAAACTTGGCGAGTATGTGTCTTTTCAGCTCAACTATTGTGAAGCCACTTCTTGAGACATTGTACCAGTGTGGGATGCAAAAGTTAGTAGATGATAGTGCCACCTCATTCCATGGAAAGCAAAAGGAATGAAGCGCCACACCAGGTTGAAGTAAAGAGAGATGAGCAGCAGTGTAAAGTTCGCATATCTTCCGATACGGGAAGAATTTGGTGCCCTTCTCTCATTGTTTCGAGCCAACAATACCAACAACAACAACAACAACAACTTAGTATAATCCGACTTAGTGGGGAAAAGCTTTGAAAAAGGGAGCCATGACATAACTGATAAAGTTGCTGCCATATGACCTTGTGGTCACAGGTTTGAACCATAAAAATAAGTGATTGGAGAAAGAGATAGAAAAGAGAAAGGGCTAAAAGTTGATGAAGAAGAAGTGTGTATAGTTTTTGTTCATCCAAGTAGCCCCCTATTTATAGAAGGCCAGTGACGGTTCGGCGGCACAAGTGGCCGAACAATGCTGGCATACATTCACTGCTTTTGGGGATATGGACCGGCGGTGTATTTAATGTTTTTGGGAAATGGACCGATGGGACGTTTCGATCACTTCAAGCGCCTACGTCACGAGTATGACATCATCGCGAGAGGCTCAGGAAAATCGACGTTCAAATCATTTCTTATCAACTTATTCTAAGAAACGCGGGGACTATCTGTATTTGGTTAAGATCGAGGAGTACGATTTTGAAGTCTTAAATCAGGCTATAGGCCCGAGTCTGGTAGACTTGGAGTGGGTGTCGTATCCGGCTAAGGGACACCTACCTCGAGAAAGCTGATCGATTGCTTGGCATGGACTGCATTGAGGGCAGCATTGTCTCGAAGTCAATCAAGAAAGAGCGGGAATTTCTCAAGGACACATGGATTTGGGCATTAATTATAGGATAAGGGTTGTACGAAATTGTACAGGTCCGTACTAGGCCGTTATACACATGTACCAGTAGAATTCTTTACCTTTATGAGCAAGGTACTATATTGGGGTTTTCTCCTCCTATATAAAGGGGACCCGAATCATTTTTTAAAAAACAGATCATTCACTGCAATAGAACATTCTTATTCTTCTCTTGTTTAACGTGCTCAGCAATAATTCTTTAGTTTTATTGCCTTTACTTTATTGTTCATACATTATTGGTCTTAGCTGACCTCGAGGTCCCTGGATAGACGAGCTCGAGGCCCCTACTATTCTGATAACATTGATTTGGTTCATTATTTCTTCTTACTTAAGCTCAATATTACTCATATAATCACTAGTATTAGAATATATCACGTATCTTTAAAACCACAAATTATCTTTAATTGTTACTCGCATTTTTCAAGGTAAACACCTTTGCTTCATTTAGGCATGATCTCGTAACTACATGTGTTTGATAATGAGAGATAAAGAGAAGTTCATATTCTTGAATTTGAGAAGTTCATATTCTTGAATTTATGTATATTATCCTAGTCTCATAAGTTATCATATTCTCCCTTATCAGGACATTATATTCAGTTAAGTATTGCCTTATTCCATCCAAGAGAGCAGAGGGTCTATATATATACACAGTATTATAGTATTTTTACCATCATCGAGCTACAATCGGCGAGCAGGCCCCTATAAGGCAACCTCTGTTCAGATGGTAAGTTATATACTGAGAGAGTTGAGTCAGTATCAGCAGGTAAGAATATCTCTAGATCATCTTTGACTCCTAGTTACTTTCAATTATTATATTATCATTTCAGTTTCAGCCTTCAATTATTTTGTTGCCTTAGATACTCGGTACATTATTTCGTATTGAAGTCCCTTTTGCTGGGGACGCTGCAGTTCATACCTGTAGGTCCTGATGGATATATGTATAGACCTTCCCAGTTGACAGAGTCAAACATCAGCCCGGTTGGTAAGCTCCACTTCCTCGGAGTTACTAGGTCTAGACCTTGAAGTCCATTTTATATATATAGGTTTGATGAGTAGGTCGAGGCCCTGTCCCGACCATGATACTATTTTGTTATCTCTAGAGGCTTATAGATGAGTCCTTGTTTACCTTGAAAATGGTAATTACTATTATATTTGATTTGTGGTTCTAAAAGTATGTGATTTATTTTAACGATGGTTGTTAGGTGATATATGTTAAGTGTGAGCTATAAAAGTAAAGCAAGAGCGAAAGGCAGTGTCGTTATTCAAACCGAACAGCGGTGAATCGGGGCCTCGAGCTAGCCTAAGCCGGGCCTCGGGGTCGGGCTAAAATGCCTGATTGGAAATGGCCGATGAAGAGCTAACAATTCTGAGAGCCTTGATGGTGGCTCTTTATGATCAATGACTAGTAATAAACGAAGGACAATTAATAGAACACAATAAATGTAAGCAATAAAATCAAAGGAGAGACAATTGAGAGTGTTTAAGTTAGAGAGCAGAGAATGGTCTTGTTCTTGTATTGAATATCGTGTGTTTTACAAAACGATAAGGGTCCCCTTTATATAGGAGGGGGAGTCCCAACATGGTACATGTATAATTATTACAAAGAAACGTAGCTGGTACAACTATTACTAGTATGGTACAGACTAGTACTATTCTTGCAGGTATTGTCAGCTTTGGTCACGTGCCTTGGGAAATTCCCGCTTGTCCATGGTATCCACCGATTTGTGCTGCCCCGAGGTCGAGCATAGGGAATGTTGAACCTCGAACTATGCCTTGAGGCTTCTAGAGGCGGGCTGCGCAATGTCATAACGGTCATAAAATTGGGCTCTCCGATTTTAGCCGTATACAGATAGTCCCCGCGTTTCTTAGAGTGAAAACGACAAGAAACAGTGTTTAATTCTTTCCCCTTCGATACTTTTATCGTGACTTTAGTGACGCTATATCAAGCGATTGATGTGACCGAAAAGGTGTCTAAAGGTCGCATCCACACATCCGTCGAAACGCCTTTGAATTGATTATAGTGGTTCGCTATCTTTTGGCCTGCTCCAACGTACATGATTGGATTCTATAAATACTTCTTCCTTTACCCCTTATTTTCCATTGTATCATCAAGCCTTCAAAAAGAGTTCTTCTTATTTCTCTCTTGCGTTCTTTCTCTGAATACAATTTCTCCTCTGAAATCATTTAACAAGAATGGCGAAGGCTTCCACCTTGGTCGCTCAGGAAGATGTGCCTTCCTCTTCTTCATGCTTGTCTAAGGGCAAGGCCACGGTACCCCTCGTCTTGAGGAATGCATCCCAGGATCCTGCGAAACGACCTCCGATTTCAAGGCCGACAAGCCTTCTTCGAAACCGGGACGATGTGAACCCATGTCTTGATATATTAGTTTAGTAGTGGACGCCGAGAAGGTGAAGACTGACTATCACTGGGGGGATGCGGTGTTGGCGGAGAATCCTTCTCGGGGGGAGGATACAATGACATACAAGGCCGGATTCCTTAGTGTGTATACCTATCCATTTACTCTTGGCCCGGTGGAGCCGTCCTCGCCTCCAATAGACCCCGTGATCCTCGACTTCTGCGAACGATATCGAGTGACTCTCGGCCAAACCCATCCATCATTTTGGCGCATTTCTACATGATCAGATATTTTACGAACATGATTGAGGGGATGCCCTTCACCCTCGACCATTTGATCAAGATGTACAGTCCCCGACTCTTCTACGGGGCCTGATTAAGCTCCAATGTCAGGCCTCAAAAGCCTTTTTTGCTTGTACTAACGAGGTTGGGAACAGATGGTGGATTAGCCGTTTTGTCTGAGTTAGGACCTCAGACCTAATTCCTGTGGAGAAGATGCCGTTCCCCGAAAGGTGGAACACAAAACGTAAGTGGATATGCGAATTTAGGTATTTTATTTTCCTTTTGGATCAATCTCCTCATGAACTGACTTCCTCTGCTGATGCAGCTGCCGCGGTGTACCCCGACATGGTTAAGGATCTCTCAGGCTGGGTTAGCCATTTAGATTCAACTTGCCGATATGTTGAGCGTATGTGGCGCAACCTGTCTAGGGCTCGATGGGAGGCCAAGAACCATGGTAAGCCCTCACTACTGCCATGACTAAATTTCTCAGAAGAACTATCACTGATTTCGCCCTCATCCTCTATGTTTATATTTTGTATTTGCGCAGGTCTGGGAGAGGCCTCCTTGATAAGAGAAGCACCACCTGGGGAAGCGGATGCACCAAAACCTGACAAAGAGAAGAAAAAATGAAGGAAATCGTCGACTGAGCCTTCGAGATCAAAGAAGGCCAAAGTGGGAGAACCTAAGGCTGATTCAACAGCCTTAATTCCAGAAGTATCAGGGAGTCCCCGAGCTGAAGCCAAGGAGAAAAATTATTCCTCGGTAGCATTCGAGGTAGGAGAACACCCGACCATCCCACATATTGCTGAGCCGGTGGCTCCTAAACTGGCACTTGGTGCTGTTGTTGCCCTACCTCGGGCTAGAGAGGCCTCTAATGGTGCATCGGGTAATATCCCCGAGCCGGTTTGACGGCCAAAATATTCCTCGAGCTGAGGTGCATTCGGTAGGTGGTAAGGAGGAGCCTAGTTCTAAAGCTCTCCCGAAACAGGAGACGGCCCAGATTTACCCACTCAGGGTTATTGAAGTGAGCGATTCCCCTCCGGGACCGACTTTACCTCCGAGGGAGATGCGAGATGCCCAAAATAAAGGATCTTCTGATTAGGGTGGCGCCCGGCGGAGATAAAAATGCGTTTGAAAGGCTTTTCGCTGCGTCCGAGAAAAACTCTAAGCTTGACGCCTCACTTATTTTTAGTGAGATTGACAGGCTTTGTGAGTAGGTCATTTTTTGTAAATTCTGCTCGGCTCTCTGACCTTCGTCTTTCTAACTTTGTTTCTTTCATGGTTTTAGGCCAATGTGCTTTATAATCAGCATTTAGCCAGGTTTCGAGCCGAATTTACCTGCTATGAGGGTGAGCGCACGAAGCTTACCTCGGCTGTCGATGAGCTTAGAGCCCTTTCTATCAAGAAGGAGGAGGAATTCCGTGGTCTTAGTGAGGCAGCCTCTGATAGAGATTCCCTCCGGGGGAGGTGGTCTCAGTCGGACATCAAGTTCATAATGGAGGGGGCAGAGAGTAATAAGTATAAAGATCTTCATACTGGGTCAGTTGCCGCTCTATTCGGGGTCAGGGCTACAGCTGAGGCGCTCGTATCTTCGTACAAAGATGATGTTGTTGCTGCAAATGCTCAGGCCAGGAAGGTGTCCGAGGAGGCTGAGCTATAATTGACTCGAGCCGTGGAGCACGCCCGGTTAGAATCCTGGAGGCAGGATCTCGAGGATATACATGTAGGGGGCGTCGATTTATCCGCCGAGATCGAGAGGGTGAAGACCCTAGAAGAGGAGGCTGCGGCTCTGCATACTTCTGAAGGTGAGTCGGGCAGTGGCTCGGAAGATGATGAAGATGAAGGCGCAATGCCCGAAGGGGAAGAGCCTGTTGAAGACCCGGGGGCCGTGGCCGGAGCTGTTGAAAGCATAACCTTCGAGGGAGCCATTGAAGGCATAGCCCCGGTGGTAGATTAGGGTTTTATTTTCTCTTTCCCTTGTAAGGGCTTTAGGCATAGGCCTTGTAAATGTACCTTTGTGGACTTTTAATATATATGTAAGAAGCCTTTCGTTTTTCATCATTTCTCGTCTTTACTTTTTAGGAATAAACTGAGATGCTTGTTGAAAATTGGTCCAAAATTTTGGACCTCCAATTATACCCTTAGGTTCTTGCTACTGCTGAGAGATTTGTAACGGCTGGAAGTTGAGCATTTGGGGCTTAGTTCCAGAGTCAAGTTTCAATTTAAGTTCATCGACCTTTAGGTCTAAAAATCGGACCTGAGACTATTTGTGCTGGCCCTTAGGCTCTTACGCGTTGGGTCAGTACGACCTCTAATATAAGTTGACGCTTTGGCTCTTACGCGTTGGGTCGGTACGACCTCGGATATGGGCTGGTGCTTAGGCTCTTACGCGTTGGGTCGGTAAGACCTCTGATATAGGCTGGCGCTTGAGCTCTTATGCGTTGGGTCGGTACGGCCTCTGATATGAGCTGGAGCTTGGGCTCTTACGCCTTGGGTCGGTACGACCTCAGATATGGGTTGGCGCTTAGGCTCTTACGCGTTGGGTCGGTATGACCTCTGATATAAGCTGACGCTTAGGCTCTTATGCGTTGGGTCGGTACAACCTTTGGTATGGCACTTGGGCTCTTATGCCTTGGGTCGGTACGACCTCTAGTATAGGCTGGCGCCTGTGAATTTATTGCGACGGTCCGGTATCCCCGAGTCGCGTTAGTTTGGTCGGAGCCTTATGACCGTAGTCATTGTGTTCGACCGTAGCCTTTTAGTACCCGAGTGAGGTAGCCTCAACGTCCCTTTTAGGGGGTTCTTACAAGTTCGAATATATAGCCTTGACTTTAGGATTGGGATTATGCCTTTTGTAAGGACATATAAATTTGAACATGCCTTACTCGAGGTCTTACAGATAGGTTACTTGGTACAAGCATAATTCATGCACTGTTTGAGGTCTTACAGATAGGTTACTTAGTACAAGTATAATTCATGCCTTGCTTAAGGTCTCACAAATTTGGTATTTCCTTATGGAGGTCTTACGGGCTCAAGGTTTCTTGCTTAGGGTCTTATGGCCTCGCGTTTTTGATAGCTCGAAGGGATGGCAGTCATTGATAGTCCCCGAGACGTCGAGATTTTATGGCTCTGGAGCCGTTCTTTGTAAACTTTGATGTTTCCTCATTGAGGCCTTACGACTTGAAGTTTTCTGGCTCGGAGGTCTTACGACATTGAGTTTTTGACGTCAGTCCCCGAGTGTTCGGGAAATTTCTGGCCCTGGGCAGTTTCTTTTAAAAATAGCAAACTTTTTTGAAACGCAAGGCATTTTGATGGTAGAAGATACTCCTTTGATTACTTGGTACAAGTATACATGTTTCGTCCTCGAGGGTTTCATTTTTCTATGCGGACACGGTTCATTTGACTGTTTGGCCAGATACATCATTTTTCTATCGAGACCCTCTTTGACTCAGCTTGATTTCTCCGGGGAGGTGAATTCTCGCGTGCCCTCGCACTCTTCGAGGTTGATTGAAGAGAGACCTTGAATACTTGCTATGTTCTCCTCAGGTAGCATATAGGTGTTTCCTCGTTAAAAACCTTGCCGGCAAAACCCTTATTGGGACAAAATCCGATCGAAGGAAAAGAGTGCAACGCATGCTTTATAACCTAAGGTCTTTGTGTCAGGGGATGTTCCGGCGTCTTCCATCGGATACCTTAGCAGTAATAGCATTTGAGCATTGATTTGTTCCAATTACTTGGAAGCTATTCGCCTTCCATGGTACCGAGCTTGTAGGACCATTTGCCGATTACTCTGAGGATGCGGTACGGTCCTTCCCAGCTCGGGCCTAGCTTCCCTTCATGAGGGTTTTGAGTGTTTAGGGTGAGTTTCCTTAGGACTAATTCCCCGACTCCGAAATGTCGGAGATTTGTTCTCCTGTTATAGTACCTTTCGATTATTTGTTTTTGGGCGGCCATTCGGACCAGTGAAGCTTCCCGCTTTCAATCTAACAGATCGAGGGCTGCAGTCATGGCCTCGTTGTTGGAGCTCTCGGTGGCATGTCGAAATCTGGCGCTTGGCTCTCCGACCTCGACCGGTATTAAAGCCTCGGAGCCATATACCAGAGAGAAAGGCGTCTCTCCCGTGCTAGTTTTTGGAGTTGTTCGATATGCCCATAGTACATCGGGCAACATTTCTCTCCATTTTCCTTTTGCATTTTCCAACTTCTTTTTCAAGTTTTGAGTGATGGTCTTGTTTGTGGACTCGGCCTGACCGTTTGCACATGGGTAGTAGGGTGTTGACAGGATCCTTTTGATTTTATGGTCTTCGAGGAACTTTGTTACCTTGCTTCCGATGAACTGCTTCCCGTTATCACATGTTATCTCGGAGGGAATCCCGAATCAACACATGATATGGTCCTAGATGAAGTTAATGACTTCTTTTTCTCTTATCTTCTCGAAGGTCGCTTCCACCCATATTGAGAAGTAGTCATGTTAACCTTGAAAATGATAATTACAATTAGATTTGATTTTGTAGTTCTAAAAATATGTGATTTGTTTTTATGCTAGTTGTTAAGCAATGGATGCGAAGTGTGAGACCAGAAAATAAGATAAGAGCTTGAAGGTAACGTATCAAGCAAACCGAGTGGCTGAAAATCGGGGTCTCGAGCTAGCTGGTACGGGGCCTCGAGGTCGAGCTAGGCGTTAGGCTCTGAACAGTCGGTAGAGAACTAACAATTTTTAGGGCCTTGATGAGGGCCTCTTATGATCAATGATGAACAATAAATGAAGAACAGTTAATGAAACACAATAAATGTAAATAATGAGATCAAAGGAGAATATATTTTGTTAGAGAGCAGAGAATGTTCTTGTTCTTGTATTCAATGTTGTGTGTTGTATATCCATTACAAAATGACAAGGATCCCCTTTATATATCAGGGGAAATCCCTGTCGCGCCCTCTTTTTCTCGCGAAATCGGGTTTTTGACATTTGGAGGGACAACTCGTTCCTTTTGGGAACTGGGTTTGCATTTGAAGAGTCGCCACCTATTGATTAAGGTGCATTAGGACACCAATAGAGATTCAACTCTAAGCTTGTTTGAATAACCAGAGATTGGGTAAGGGCTTGAAATTATCCTAAGGGGAAGGTGTTAGGCACCCCTCAGGATCCACTAGTGTGGTTCCCGGCCAGACAGTTATTGTGAATTCGGGGTACAATTAACATTGTTGGCCCAAGTTCAGGTGAATTTTTAAAGAATGTCAAATGAACTCAGTCATGGACCAGGTCCATCATGTGAGGCACAATATCTATCAACCAAGACATGTGAGATACACGTGAAGGAGATAAGTCTCAGTGATCAAGCAGCAATATCTCCTGGACTAATCGAAAAGGTTGCATATTGGATGAGAAGAGAAAGTCTTCTCATGGGAAGAGGACACAATCTGGATAAAGGATAGAGTTGGAGTTTGTATTGTTCAAGGAATCAACTTCAATGGAAGATCGGCAATTGAGTCTCAATCAATCTCTGATTACTAACTCATTAAATAACAGTGATTGTTCTCTCTTACAGGTATTGCACAAACGCAGAAGTTAAACTAAATTGAGAGCAAAAGAGCGAGGCAATTTTGCAAGCAATTTATGTGAGATTCAAGTGTGCATTCCTGAAGCTACTTGGACTAGATAGAAGAACCAATTCCATTGTGTCTTTCTTTTATTTTAGTTCAATTGTAGTAGGTGTTTTAAAGTTTTACCTTTCAAGCTTTCATAGAAGCAATTGTATTAGGTACTTTGAGTATTCAAGTTAGAGTTAACTTGAAGGTGTCGCAACAGTTGAGGCTGTGTGCTACACAGGGATTAGAGTTTAATCCTTAGGTTTACAAGAGTTTTCTAAATGCTGTTTTGGCTCAGTGATTTTAGTGGAAGTTTTGGAAAATCCTACTGAGTAGTAGGTCGTGGTTTTTTCACCATTTGAGCCTGGTGTTTTCCACGTAAAAATCTCTGTGTTCTTTATTTTATGCACTCTTAATTCCACAAACAGTAGTAGTAAGTACACCTAGAAGAACCAGGTTCTTCTAAAGCAAAATTGGGTACCACACAAATCACCCCCCCTTCTTGTGTGGTATTGATGTTAAGAACATCAATTGGTATCAGAGCGGCTTATCCTTGAAGAGGCTAACACCTTAGGAGAAGATCAACATGAGTGCACCACCTGGGAACTGGGAAGGGCAATCCACTGCTAGGCCTCCACTTTTCATTGGTCAGTACTATTCTTGGTGGAAGAACAGGATGAGAGATCACATCATAGGGGAAGACTATGAACTCTGGGACATAGTCACTGATGGTCCCCTAGCAACTACAGAGAAGAATGCTGAAGGAGTTGATGTGCCAAAGACAAGGGCTGACTGCACTGCTGAAGACCTAAGGAAGTGGGAGAAAAATGCTAAAGCCAAGAAATGGCTTGTGTGTGGACTAGGTCCTGATGAGTACAATAGAATTCAAAGCTGTACCACTGCTAAGGAAATCTGGGATACCTTGCAAGTGGCTCATGAAGGAACACCTCAAGTAAAGAGGTCAAGAGGAACATTGTTGTATCCTCAATATGAGAACTTTACTATGAAGGAAGGAGAAACAATTCAAGAAATGTATACTAGGTTCAATACACTGACAAATGAACTTAAATCTCTTGGAAGGACTATTCTTGAAGAAGACAAGGTTGAGAAAATTCTGACAAGGGTTCTGCCAGTCACATGGGAAAGCAAAATCACTGCCATTCAGGAATTCAAGAATATTGCTACTCTCAGAATGGATGAACTGATTGGAAATCTTACTGCTTATGAAATGAGAAGGCAAACCATGAAAATGGATACACCCAAGAAGGAGAGAAGCTTAGCTCTCAGAATTGCTGAAGGTTCAGATCTGGAAGATGATGAGATGGCTATGATCACTAGAGATTTCAAAAAGTACCTGATGAGAGGAAAGGGTTCTTCAAGAGGTACAACCTTCAACAAGACAAGAGCTCTTGAGAAACAAACCAATGAGGGTTGGTACAAGTGTGGTAAGACTGATCACATGATCAAGAACTGTCCTCATTGGGAAATTGAGTGGAAGAAAGAAAGGGCTGAACGAAGAAACAGGAAGAAGGAACAGGTTCGACCAAAAGGGAACAAAAGTTCAACCAAGGCTATGGTTGCTGCTTGGGGAGAAACCTCAGATGAAGACTCAGAAGATGAAGCTGAAGAAGAGAAAGCACTGATGGCCATCGGAGAATCAGATGATGAGCAAGAGGTAAGTATTCTTCATCTTAAAGACAGGATTAAATTGTTGTCTAAAGAAAGGTTGGCTGAGCTATTACTAGACTTCATTGATGAGTCTGAGATAATTAACAATGAGAAGGAAAATCTGTCTAGGGAATGTGTGATCCTAAAAGCAAAATGCAAAAGTCTAGAGTCTAGGGCTAATGAGAGTGACAACACAATTGCTGAGTTGAAGCACCAGGTTCTTGAACTTGATAACAGTGTCCTAAAACTTAGGTCTGAAAACTTAAAATTGAAACTAGGAACTGGAAAGAAGAAAGATGATCACACATATCTCACTCTAGAGGAAAACCTAGGAAAAATGAAGGATGAATTGTATAAAAAGGATGAACTAATCAAAGTCCTAAAAGAAGATCTAGGAAAGGTGAAACATGAACTAGACAGAACTTGCAAATGGAACAAGGCCTCTGATGCACTCTCTTGGTTGCAAGAGCATCACAGTAGCAACAAAAGAGGACTTGGCTATGGGACTCAGGCACCAAAGTGGGACCTTAAAAGCAAGTACCTCACACTTCCTGAGAATAAAATATGCACACACTGTGGGAAGACTGGCCATTACAAAAATGAATGTAATGCAAAAGTAAAGGCCAGTCAAAAGAACAAAGCCTTTGTTCAAGAGAAAAGTAAGCTGCCTGGATGGGCAAGAAGGAATTTGATTCATCCTTTTGCTTATAGAAAGAGACCCAAATTAGTTTGGGCTCCTAAGACTAACCCCTGATTTCTTTTGTAGGTCCAAGTGAAAGGATGCAGCCAAATATGGTATATAGATAGTGGTTGCTCAAAACATATGATTGGGAACAAGGACCAGTTCCTTTCACTTGAGAACTTAAAAGGAGGTAATGTCTCCTTTGGTAATGGAAAGAAAGGTGAGATCATTGGGGTTGGAAAGGTAGGAAAGACAGATTCTCATTCCATAGAGAATGTCTACCTGATAGATAGCTTGAAATATAGCCTAATAAGTGTGTCACAATTGTGTGACAGAGGTAACCTTGTGGCTTTTACCTCCACCAAATGCTTTGTGATTAACCTTACCACTGACAAGATTGTTTTGCAGGGAAAAAGATTTAACAATATTTACATTGTAGATTTGTCTACTCTCTCAGAAAGTGAACTCACTTGTTTAAGTGTGTTGGTCAATGATCCCCTCCTGTGGCACAAAAGACTTGGTCATGCAAGTCTAAATCAGCTTAACAAATTAGTCTCTAAAGACTTGGTGATAGGGTTACCTATTATCAAGTTCAAGGAAGACAAAGTTTGTGAGGCATGTGCAAGCGGGAAGCAGGTAAGATCATCCTTCAAAAGCAAGAAAATGGTATAAATCATAACTTCTCTACCCCTAGGACCCCCCAACAAAATGGAGTAGTTGAAAGGAAGAATAGAACTCTTGAGGACATGGCTAGAACCATGGTGCTTTCTAGTAAATTGCCTCACAGCTTCTGGGCAGAGGCTGGAAACACTGCATGTTACATAATCAATAGATGCATGACCGGACCTCTGTAGAGAAGACTCCCTATGAGTTACTTAAAGGGAAAAAACCAAACATATCCCATCTTAGGGCATTTGGTTGCAAGTGCTATGTGCACAATAATGGAAAAGACTCCCTAGGTAAGTTTGATCCCAGAAGTGATAAGGGAGTATTCTTGGGATATTCTTCACATAGCAAAGCATATCAAGTGTTTAACAAAAGAACTTTGTGTGTAGAAGAAAGTGTGCATGTAGTATTTGATGAAACTAACATTCTTTCTGAGATACAGGAACATAAAAATGAAGCCATCGGATTGGTAAAGGACTTGACTGAAGCATCAGCTCAGGTCAAAGTCGGACCAACAGAAGGAACAGGTGATGGAACAGGTTCTTCCATACAGGGCAACCTGACAGGGGGAACTAATCAAAGAGGAATTGAAATAAATTCTTTGAAGAAACCTGTTCATGATCCTGTTCCTCAACAAATGGCTGAAACATCTAGCAGAAGCCAGTTGGTTGTGAAATCTCACAAGTATCAAAGTTCTCATCCCATTGAGAACATTCTCACTGATCCAACATCTGGAGTCAAAACCAGATCACAATTAAAGAATCTGTGTGCTTTTGATGCTTTTCTATCTATCATTGAACCTAAAAATGTTGTTGAGACTTTGCAGGATGCAGATTGGGTGAATGCAATGCAGGAAGAACTTAACCAGTTTGAAAGAAGTCAAGTTTGGCATCTAGTTCCAAGACCCAAGGACAGATGAGTCATTGGTACAAAATGGGTCTTCAGGAACAAACTTGATGAAGATGGAATAGTTACAAGAAACAAGGCAAGATTGGTGGTCCAAGGTTACAGCCAGGAGGAGGACATAGACTATGAAGAGACTTTTGATCCAGTTGCAAGACTAGAGGCAATCAGACTTCTCATAGCCTTTGCAGCACATATGGAATTTACTCTTCATCAGATGGATGTCAAAAGTGCCTTCTTAAATGGCTACCTGAAAGAAGAAGTGTTTGTGAAACAACCTCCAGGGTTTGAGAGCAAGGAATGTCCTGAGCATGTGTACAAGTTAGACAAAGCTCTTTATGGACTCAAGGAGGCCCCAAGAGCATGGTATGAACGACTGTCAAAATTCCTGCTGGAGCATGGTTACAAGAGAGGTAAAATTGATAGTACCTAATTCTTAAGGGAACAAGGTAAGGATCTCCTTGTTGTACAAATATACGTTGATGACATAATCTCTAGGGCCACCACTGACAAGCTAAGTAAGGACTTTGCAAAATTAATGGGGAGTGAGTTTGAAATGAGCATGATGGGTGAGCTTAATTTCTTCTTAGGCTTATAGATCCATCAAAGTCCAAATGGAACCATGATCCATCAGCAGAAGTATACAAAAGAGCTAATCAAAAAGTTTAAAATGGAGGAATCTAAAGAAATAGACACACCCATTGCAACTGCCACTAAATTAGATGTTGATGAACCTGGTTCATCAGTTGATCAAAAGTTGTATAGGGGTATGATTGGTTCACTCTTGTATCTCACTTCCAGCAGACCTGACATTGTTTTCAGTGTAGGGCTTTGTGCTCGTTTTCAGGCAAATCCAAAGGAGTCTCACTTGACTGCTGTCAAGAGGATACTGAGATATCTGAAAGGCACCACTGATCTGTGCCTTTGGTATCCTAAAGGTAGTAATTTTGATCTAGTAGGATATGCTGATGCTGATTATGCAGGGTTCTTAGTGGACAGGAAAAGCACCTCAGGTGTGGCACACTTCCTTGGTTCATGCCTTGTGTCATGGGCTACCAAAAAGCAAAATTCTGTGGCCCTATCTACTGCTAAAGCTGAATATGTTGCTATTGCTTCTTGTTGTGCTCAACTGCTATGGATCAAACAACAGCTGGTAGATTTTGGAATTGAAGTGGGATGTATTCCAATATTTTGTGATAACACTAGTGCTATAAGTATGACAAAGAACCCTGTTCATCATAAGGGGACTAAGCACATAGATTTTAGACACCACTTCATAAGAGATAACTATGAGAAATGATTGATTTTAATAGAATTCTGTGCCACTGATAAACAAATAGCTGATATTTTCACTAAAGCGCTGAGTAGAGAAAACTTAGAGAGGAACAGGTTGGAATTAGGGATGATTAAGATCACCTAATAGGTCCAGTTCAGAATGCCCAATGAAAAAAAAAATTTGAATTTTTTTTTGGTTAGGAGTTCTAATTTTGTGTAAATATCCAGATCAATTCTTATTCAGTTTCATACTTCAATTAGTATACTCCTGTGACATGTGTATATATATGATTCACTGATCTCTTACAAAGTTTCTTTTACTTTGGCCTTTGAGGCATGTTCAAGAGAGTTCTAAATGAAGAACCTGGTTCATCAGTGTGTGTTCATATGAAAAGCTCAGGTATGTTTTCTATACTCTGCACAATTAGAAAGATTATTTTTCCAATCATGAGAAGAAGTCCTACATTTATCAAATTCCCAGAAATTCTATCCGTTGAGCATTGAACCAGTTTTGTTCTCCTAGAACTCTAAAAACCGGGATTTTTGCCTAAAATCTAGCGAGGCCTAATAATCACTAAGGGATCGGAATTACACTTTGATTAGACTTCTACCTGACCTCTGAAAAGCTGCCGTTACTGCATTTAAGTCTAATCACCTTTAAATACACCACACCCCTCCTTCATCAGTCCATAACCGTCAAAACTCTTCTCCAGTTCTGATCGCCCTCTTCTTGTCCAGAAATCCCAAATCTTCTTTCTTCTCAGAAATTCCCAAAACTCCTCCATAGTCGAAGAACCATGTCTAAACCCCAAGATAATCCTGGCACTCCCCCACCAGCATCTCCCTCTAACACATCCTCATCTACTCCTCCTATTGAAAACCCAAAACCTAGGTTTCATAGGCAGAAAATGCTAGCTAGAAAAACTGTAGCCTCTGGAGCTTTAAGAAAAGCTCTAAGTGAGAAATTGAAGGCTAGTCAGAGGAAGGAAAGTCATGCTCAAGAATCTAACTCAAGCTCCGAGTCTGATGATTTTATTTCTGCCAGCGAAGGAGAAGGACATGGGTCATCTGACACTGAAAATATTCAAGAAACTCCTGGTGAGGTAAATTCTTACTTGGTATTCTCTGATGATGTTGAAAGTGTAGAAAATAGGTTTGTCTTGGTTGGTCTTGTTAAAGATGTAAATGGGGCTGATTCTAGTAGAAGAGGAGGTAAAAAGAAAGAAAAAGAGAGAAAGGGAGTCAGTGGTGATGTGAAGGGAAATAAGAAAGAAAAAGCATTGGCTATCTGTGGAGGTGTTGAAGAAGGTGGCAACAAGTCAGGGGGAAGTGGTTCTGGAGAGGCGGCTGAAGGGCTTGTTAATTTAAGCAATCAACAAGATGAACTTGGTTCATCTGGCTGATCTTCTGAAGAAGGTTGGGGCCAGTTGATCCAAAGAAGCATAAAGCTTCCACACAAAAGGCTCCAACTGCTTCCAAGCCAACAAAGAAAAGCAAAATGTCATCCCCAAAACCTACTGTACCTTCAGTACCTAAGGGAAGAGCTACCAGGAGCAGGGTCAAACAAAGTGAAGCAGAATTACAAAAAGCACTGGAAGAGAGCAGGAAGAAAAAGAGGGAGAAGGGAAAAGCAAAGGTTGTGGAGTGTTCTGAGGTTGCAGAAGAAGAAGAAGAGGAGATGGAACTGGTCCATCAAGAAAGAGGAACAACTGAAGAGGTACCTGTACCTGCTGAATCTTCTTTAGCCAAAAGAACTAGGTCTGCTATGAAGGGTACAAAAAAGAAAATTGTTAAAGAAGATGAAGAGTGGAGTGGTGGAGAAGAAGAAGAATCTGAGAAAGAACAAGGTAGGTTTGCCATCTTTGGCAAAAGAAATTTTTTGAAAGGAAGGCTGCTGAACGACCTGGATGAACCAGGAATGAGGAGGTTGGTAGATGCTCTTACTACACAAGGGTGGAAGAACATGGTCCTTGAATTGGATGGCAGGCTGGCCAGGAATGAACTAATTGAGTTTATGGCAAATGCCACTGTGAAAAATGGGGTAGTCTCCAGCCTGGTGAGAGGAGTAAAAGTGGAGTTTGATGCAGTCAAACTGGGTGAGATTCTGGGCATACCTAGTGAAGGGTATGATGATTATCCAAGGCAAAGGTGGCCATGTCTGGAATCTCATCCCACTGCTCTTCAAATTACTAGAAATTTTTGTGATGCTGCAACTGCTGAAGATGTACCTGAAGCCAGGTTTGTGCAGAAAAGTGAGATGAGACCTAAGCACAAGGTCTTGTTTGAATTTGTTAACAAGTGCCTGCTGCCCAGACAGGAGAGGAGGCACACTGCCAACTACATAGACCTGGTTCTTATGGAGTACCTCGTGAGAGGAATGCAGATAAATTGGCCTGCATTTATTGTCAAATTACTGGACAGGGTCATTAATGGCTCCAAGGCACATGCAACTCCATATGGGTTCATACTGACTACTGTGTTGGACAGGCTAAGGGTACCTTTGAAGAAATGGGAGATGGCATCAAGCAAGGAGCATTTTGGTGTTAAGACCTTATTGGCTTGTGACTATCATGTAAATGCCATCCCAGTTGAACCTGGTTCATTCCTGAAGACACCCGTGAACAGCAAGGTTAGGGCTTTGGTTCAAGAGTGTGGAACTAAGGATGCTGAAATTGCTAGGCTTCAGGCTCGTGTTGTTGAATTGGAAGCTGAAAGAGATGGCCTTAGAGCTGAGCTAGCAAAAGAAAAGAAGAAAAGTGATGGGATGCTTCAGAAAATGCTTAACCTTCTCGAAACCCAGCCCTCTAGTTCTTCCAAGCCTTAGGTCCTCCAGTTGTTGCCTTCTGAACCAGTCTGCTACCCCCCAGTGACCTAGATTAGGGACTTTTTCTGCTTTTGCTCATGCTTGGAAGTTTTTTCTGTCTTTTTGTGGTTTGTAGGTGGAAACATATCTTATCAATGACAACTGCTGTTTCTCTTACTCTATGAAGATTTTGTTCTTAATAGTTGAATATGTTTGTTGATTATTGATGATTTAATCCATGTTTTCACTTGCAGTTGCCCAGGTGGCCATGAGTAATTACTATATTCTGGGATTCACAATATATGCAACTTTTCGATGATGCCAAAAGGGGGAAGAGATATTGTGCTTTAATCTTCATTCTGAATAATGTGATATTTATAACCTAATTAAACCTGGTCCTTGATGATAAGTTAAAATTCTAAGTTAAGTGTTGATGGTTAAGCTAAGTTCTTACAGATTTTTGATCCATAAAAGCACAGAGTTTGTCATCATCAAAAAGGGGGAATTTGTTGGCCCAAGTTCAGGTGAAGTTTTAAAGAATGACAAATGAACTCAGTCATGGACCAGGTCCATCATGTGAGGCACAATATCTATCAAGCAAGACATGTGAGATACACGTGAAGGAGATAAGTCTCAGTGATCAAGCAGCAATATCTCCTGAACTAATCGAAAAGGTTGCATATTGGATGTGGAGAGAAAGTCTTCTCATGGGAAGAGGACACAATCCAGATAAAGGATAGGGTTGGAGTTTGTATTGTTCAAGGACTCAACTTCGATGGAAGATCAGCAATTGAGTCTCAATCAAACTCTGATTACTAACTCATTAAATAACAGTGATTGTTCTCTTTTACAGGTATTGCACAAACGCATAAGTTAAACTAAATTGAGAGCAAAAAAGCGACGCAATTTTGCAAGCAATTTATGTGAGATTCAAGTGTGCATTCCTGAAGCTACTTGGACAAGATAGAAGAACCAATTCCATTGTGTCTTTCTTTTAGTTCAATTGTAGTAGGTGTTTTAAAGTTATACCTTTCCAGCTTTCATAGAAGCAATTGTATTAGGTACTTTGAGTATTCAAGTTAGAGTTAACTTGAAGGTGTCGCAACAGTTGAGGCTGTGTGCTACACTGGGATTAGAGTTTAATCCTTAGGTTTACAAGAGTTTTGGCTCAGTGATTTTAGTGGAAGTTTGGGAAAATCCTACTGAGTAGTAGGTCGTGATTTTTTCACCCTTTGAACCAGGTGTTTTCTACGTAAAAATCTCTGTGTTCTTTATTTTATGCACTCTTAATTCAGCAAACAGTAGTAGTAAGTACACCTAGAAGAACCAGGTTCTTCTAAAGCGAAAATTGGGTACCACACAAATCACCCCTCCTCTTGTGTGGTATTGACGTTAAGAACATCAAACATGTAAGCAGATAAGGCTCAAGTAAGAGGGGATTTCAGTACATAATGGTTTGAAAGTAAACAAATTTGAAATAACAATCAAAGAGCTGATTTTTTTAAAATAAGGGGTTACAATGCTGAAAAAACAATAAAGAATAAAGGAAGGGGGGGGGGTGTCCTAGGTTTATTAAAAATATGGATCAACCCACACAATGTCCGGTAATCACTCCTCAATGAGGAGCTACACGTGACATTATCGCGTGGTCATCATATCCATATCTACCCTTCCCACCCCGTTAAGGTATTAAAGCGCGGATTGGTCTCGATTACTTATTGCATGCTACTACCCGTTCCATTCCTATTTGTCCCGGAGGCATTTTGGACTACTAATCCTAAAAGGGAGGGGTATAAGGCTTATTTGAAGTTTCAAAGGTAAAAATTCTAAGGCGACATACAAAACATATAAAGACTGCACATTAAGGGGGAAACACATAAGCATATAAGGCTCAAGTATACCTCCTCAAACAAAAGCACATAAATATCATGACTTGCACATACTTTTTAGGTCTGATTTAAAGCACACAAAGATGAGGGAAGTTAATTGTTGAGGCAACTTAGTTTATTACATAACTCAGATAAGAATTCCGAATCAGGCCTGCCTGCTGGTTGTAGCAATTAACAAAGCGGATTTAGTTTTACAATTATTATCCTAGGGCTTGCCTGAGTGCTTAGACGGAGTCCTATAGGAATGATGTCTTTTCAATTAAGAAGGTGATGAGACAGTAAAAACTCGAAATAAATTGTTTGAAATCCTATAGGCATGCTTGCTAAACCTTGATATGTAAGGGGATTAGATTATTAAAAGAGGTTCAGAAGGGACAAAATTAAATTAGACTAGTTACAGGTTCTGCAGGTGATAGTATCTACTATTACTGATTTTCAATCCCTATGAACAGGATATCTAATATTGAATGGGAATGAAACGAGTCGGATTTTATTTAACAATCCATGCAGGCAAAATTACGAATGTGATACTTATTTATAGCCGTTTAGAACTTACATCATGATATCTAAGTGGTATGCAGAATTCGAATACGGCCTATAGGCAGGTTATCTAGGTGTGAAACTGAACAAGCAAGATTTAGTATAAGTCCTAGAGACATGATTTCTAATGCAGTTTGAAAGTGCAGAATTAAAAGAAGTCCTATTGACATATTTTCTAATGCAGTTTGAAAGTGCAGAATTAAAAGAAGTCCTATAGACATATTTTCTACCCTTGCATGCAATTACCCAACCCTTTTCACTAGCCAGCCCCAAATATTCATTACAAATTATTACAAACCAGGAATAATAAATTACATCAGAAAAAGTACAAAGAAAAATTACAACCAGAGGAAGCCTGATTCTTGACTTCCTCTTTGAGTTATGAGATAAACAAACTCAAAGACCACTGATCCAAAGCCTTTCTCAGACTTGAGTGTGTCAGAGTTCCCTAAGGGCCTCGATAGGACCCCGGGCAGTGCTCACACCCAAGTTTCATAACCAGAATAGGGACAAGTGCAGTGTGGAAGTGCCAACCCTCATGTGTCCAAGTTCAGAGGGAGCTCATGGGTCCCAAGGCAAAGCTCACACGAGGGGGGCAGAACTTATGTCTAAGAAGATAGTGCAAGTGCATAAACAAAGTTCTAAGAGCTGAGGGAATAAAGGAGAGGGGTAAAGGGTGGTAGGGAAACAGTTACAGAGTTAATAACTTCATAAAAAAGGGGTTCAGGGGTTGGGAATTGCAAAGAGCCTATGTACTTGGGCAAGGGTCAGCTTTGGGCATGCACAACAATAGAAGATGCTGGCATGTCTATAAGCCCACCAGAACACACAACACTAGAGAAAATATAGAGGTTATGATCCTAGGGGGATCAAGATTGAGTCATGGACAACAATGTTCAATACTGCCATGCCCCATACCAAACCTAGATACCAAACACATTGGGGATAGGGATTTAGGGTTCACAAAACATTAATTCAGAACAAGAGAAAAGAAATTACAGCATGCTACATAAAGGTACTGAAATAGATACAAGCAGTAGGCAGATAAGAATGCAAGAACATTAAGTAACCATGTTGTTGTTGATGCTGTAAGCTTAATTAGAACATACCAATTTAAAGAAGCAAAATGCAGTAAAGAAAGGTAGCAGGACTTGAAATATAGCTTTGGCTTTCAGCCAGCTAAACAGGCCACAGTACGAATAGTAAAGCAAGAGTGAGCGTTTGAGTGTAAGTGTGAGTTCAGAATTAAGAGTGTTCGTCTGTTTGTGTTAATGAGAGAACAAGGTACTTATAATTTGAAAACAGGTAGAAAATAAGGCAAGAATCATAGTTTAGCAGTAATTATGGAACTATGTGGTAATTAAAATCAAATTAGTATAAGTACTTCCTTTAATTAAGGAGTTAAAGTTAAACGGTAACATGCAAATACTAAATAAGGAAAGAAATCACATAAGGCTGAATATAACAAATAAGGAAATATTTTCAGCATAGTACAAGTACACAATATGTAATAGAGACTAGGTTCATCAGATTCTAATCAAGGAAATGTCGGTAAGAATCAAATAATAATGTAACCAAGGTAAGGGAATTAATCAAAGTGGGTAGAAAAGTAGGGATCGAAGGTTCAAAGGAAAGTGTCCAAATTAGACCAAGAAACAGGGAAATCAGTAAGGCGAAACAAGGAAATAATCAATTACTTAACACGAGTGCAATCAGAATTTCACAAGGGATGGTTTGAAATTAGTCCGAAATTGAAGGTCATTTAAGAGGGGAATTCATCATATAAATAGAGTGCATAAACATTAGGCATGCGAGGCCAAACTATGGCAAAGGGAAGCAGCATGCAATAACAATCACATAGTCAGTAGACAGTGAACTATCGAAACATGGTAGTCATATAGGTCAACTTCATTAACCTAGTAATAGAGAAAAGAGAGAGTATCAGAAGCATGCAAAGGGTCAAGTAAAAAGGCCCTTCTGAAAAAGTATAGTCGAGTTTCAATGATAGCAGGAAGTCAAAATCACATAAAGAAACAAATACTGAAACAAAAAGCTTTCTAATCTAGTCGAGCAACTTCAAATAGATGAGTTGCACAATCAGCTTCAGAAGCTCGAATAGGCCCCAAAGAAATTAGGGTTTTTGAAACCAATCGAACTCAAAGATGACAAACAAGTAAATCACACAACAAATAGTCTCAGAAACTCGAATGAACCCAAACTTAGGGTTTTCAACACCAATTGAGTCTAGGGATGAAAAACAAATAAATCAAACAACTATTAACAAAAAATAGATTCAGAAACCTTAAAAGAAATTAAGGCTTTTAACATGAAAACTCCATTAGAAGAACGACATAAGGAAACACAACAGAACATGTCAAAAATCAGAGAAAGCTTCGAAATAACTTAGCAAAAACCCTAATCGGAAAAGATAAGGGGTTCTGAAGTTAGAGTTTTAGAAGAAACTTTGAGAAAAAATGTTTAGAAGTTTAGAGAAAACACAGATCTAAAATAGATCTAAAAGAAATCGGAAGAACCTTAAAGGTTAGGGTTTCAGAAGAACCCCAAGTGGTGAGAAAGGCTTTGAAAACCATCGATCTAAGTAGGAGAGTCAAGAGTAAGACTCGAATAGCCATGGCTGGCCGGAGAAAGGTAAGAGACGATTGGAGAACAGTCATAAACTGAAAACGACCAAGGTCTGGACCAAACTTTTCCAGGATATAGCCTTGAAACCATGATAATCGGGCATGTAGAAGCTATAGGAGGTGGATACAGGCCTCTGTTGACCTTGGAAGCCATTGATTTGGGAGATTTTAGGGTTGTAGTTGAGGGCGGCGGCTAGGGTTTGAGAGGGGTTTGAGAGAGAAAGGGATTCAGAGGCGGCAGAGTGTATGAAATGGGGTTAGGTTAGGGGTCGTTTGAATTAAAAAAGGTAAGGATTGTTGTGGGCCGTTGATCTGAATGATCAACGGCCTGGATTAAAGCGGGCGAGTGGGTGGGTTATGAAGATGGACTTGGGTCGGATTAAACCGGAATTGGGTCAGGGTAATTGGTTGTCAGATTGGGTTTAATTAGGGGTGCCAAATCAGGCTAAAATTGAAATGAAAATGGGCTAAAATTTAAATAGCCACTTTTCCCTATTTGATTTATAAAAATAGTAAAATAATTTCTGGAAATAAATTAAAGGTACTAAAATGACTAATAGTACATAATTATCGAAATTAAAAATACTGGACTTAATTTTTATAGATATAAACGTAATTAAATCTAAAAGAGGCTAATATTACAATTATATGCAATTTAGCTTTAAAAAAAACTAAATAAATTTTTAAAAATATGTAAATATTATCTTAGCTATATTTTAGCATAAATATGAGAATCCAATAAAGGAACTACAAAAATGATAATTTTGGGAATAATTATTGGGTTTTTTCTTGATAAAATAGGGCAATAAATTGATTAAAAAATCTTTTAAAATTAAGGAAAAATAGTAAAACATTTGGACATACTTATATATGCATGCACATGCTATGTTGAAAGTATTTTGCATATAAAAAATATATAGGGAAAAATTGGGTATCAACAATCCTAACGCGGTACAGATGCATTTATTACAAAGATACGCGGCTGATACAGCCATTTAATGCCACGTTACGGGCTTATAATAGCCTACTAGACTTGGTCAGCTTTAGTCACATGCTTGGGGAACTTCCCATTTTACCATCATAACCACCGACGTGCACTGCCCGAGGTCGAGCACTAGGAACCCTCGGGGTCGAACCTCGAGCTGAGTCTCGAGCCTCCTGGATACATGCTCATGAAGCGTCACAATGACCATAAAATCGAACCCTCTGATTTTCACCGCATACAGATAGTCTGCGCGTTTCTTAGAATGAAAATGATAAGAAACGGTCTTGAACTCTCACCTTTTTGATACTACCATCATGACGTCAGCCCGTCAGAGCATTAAATGCCATGACTCAAAGACTGCGCATGGGTCGCTATGAATACAACTATCGAGAAAACCCACGAACCGCTATTGGTTCGACCTTTCCGCTTTCCAAACGCTGCCCATATGGCTTCTATAAATACCACAACCGTTTTGTCATTCACACTTTTACAACATCTTCAATTTTCTAGAGTTAAGTTCATCATCTTTCACATTCTTCTTCCTTCTGCACTTGCCTCCTCACTCTCTTTCTCATAAAAGTTTTTTATAATCATGGCCAGAACCTCTAGAACGGTTCACCAGATAGAGGGCACTGCTTCTTCGTCTCGCCCTTCCAGGGGTAAACTAAAAGTACCCCCAACTGTCGAGCAATGCACTCCTACCGAATTCGATACTTTATCCGATTTTTCCATCGAGAATCCTCTTTTTACACCAGGCCGATGTGAGCACGTGTCTCGGTACATCAGCGTGGTGACCGATACACATAAAGTGAAAGAAGACTGCCGATGGGGGAAGGCTGTGGTAGTTGAGATCCCCAATCCTAGGGAAAGCACAGTGGACCATAAGGCTGGCTTCCTCAGCGTGTATACATACCCTTTTACTCTGGGTCCTGTAGATTCTTCGGACCCTTCTTCCCTATCGATAGACCCGCTGATTCTCGACTTCTATCGTGACTATCGGGTGACACTCGGCCAAATCTATCCTTCTTTCTGGAGGATCGTTTATATGCTCCGATATTTTTACAACAAGGCCGAGGGTATGACCTTTACCCTTAATCATCTGATCAGATTATATAACCCTCGCCTCTTTCGAGGTTTGATCAAGATTCACCCTCGATCCGCAAAAACGTTCTTTTCGAGCATTGATGAGGATAAGGACCGGGGGTGCATGAGTCGATTTTTCCGAGTGAGGACCTTGGACATCATCCTGGCTAATGGGATGCCATTCCTAGAGGAGTGGAATATGGAGCGTAAGTGTCCCTACCTCGAGCACGTTTTATTGCTCTTTCTTCCTTTTCTGATAATGATCTCCCTCTGATTATGCAGCTGCCGCTTGGTATCCCGGCGCGGTTCAGAACCTGTCGGGATGGATCGGACTATTGAATTCCATATTCCCTTATATCGAGCATTCTTGGCGCGACTTGGCCAGAAAACGGTGGCAGACCAAGAACTATGGTGTGCTTCTTACTGCTATCTTTACTATGTTTTCATATGAATATCTTTTGTGGTGATAAGTTTGATGCATCATGCCTACGCAGGCCTCAGGGATGGAATGTTGATGAGACCGCCTCCCGATGGTGAGGAAGGGACCTTAAAACCCGGTAAAGGTAAGAAGAGGAAGAAGGAGGCATCGGATGAGTCTCCATGTCGTGCCCCCTTTTTTCCCTTCCTCGCGGGGGGGAAGTCTGGGTTTCGACATTTCATGGGGGTAATAACTCATTTCCTTTTGGGAATTGGGTAATTGAAGAGTCACCACCTAACGGATTACGGTGCGTTAGGGCACCTAGAGCGATTAACTCTTAGACTGGTTTGCATTACCAGAGATTAGGGTAAGGGCTCGAAATAACCTCGAGGGGAAGGTGTTAGGCACCCCTCTTGGTCCACAACTGTGGGTCCCGGCCAAACTTATACTTGCGAATTAATCCAAAATAAACGATTGAAGCAAATAATTGTAGGCAGAGCATGTTGGGCATTGTATACTTCAAATACTAAGACTAGAATTTAAACAAGTTGTGTGCAGGAAAGTAAAGCTTCGAGTAAAGAGAATTCGGGAAAGGGGTCCTATGTTGGTTAGCCTATAGGATCACCTCAGTACAATGCCCGGTCATCACTCCATGGAAAGGGTCAACGCATGGCATTAGCGCACCGGTCATCATATCCATATCTACCCTTCCCATCCCCTTAGTGGTCATGCAAAGCGAGTGTTGGTCAGCGATCTCTATTGCGTGCTGCTACCCGTCCCTTCTTAATGGTCCTGGAGGGATTTAGGACCTCTACCTGTAGGTGGTTCTAGACAGACCCCTATGGTTTTAAAAAGGTAAAATACTAAGGAGACAAGGAATAACACATAGGACTCTTAGCAAACAAGAACAGGAGGGAGCAAATAAGAGGCTCGGTTTACCTCCACAAATAAGGCATGTAAACAACACGACTCAAACACAAATAAGGGCCTTTTGTTAAAAAGTATCCTAAGGCAGAATGTCAAAATGAATATACAGAAGACAAGCAGTTTATTTTTGTAAACTCAGAAGTAAAGCCCTATCAGTTACCTGCTGATTTTTAAAGCCTGTTTAACCAGAAGAACATTAAGTCATAGAAATAGTTTCAGAGTTGCAAGATTTGAGAACGTCCTATAGGCTTGCCTATACGCGACATGCAGATGAATACATTTTAAGGTGAAACAAGGCAGGTTTAAAACAAACTTTTAACCTTATAGGCATGCTGTCTAATGATAGATTAAAGTAGTTTCGAAAGAACTCGTTTTAGAAAAATAAACCATTAATTAGACCAGTTTCGAAATGGACTGAACATTGACTGGATTAATTTAAACTAGTTTAGGTCGACAAGCAGAATTTCTGGTGGCATTCCTTATAGGCATGATATCTAGTTGTTTAACACTGATTTAAGAAATTTTGCAGGCATGAAAAACATGTAAACGCTTATTATAACAGAGGCTAGGTTAAATTATATCCTATAGGCATGGCATCTACTTGTGAAACTGATTTTAAGACTTATAAACATTATTTCTATTATGAATCACTTGAAACCTATAGGCATTTCTAACATGGTGAGACAAACATGACTGTCACACCTGCTTTTTTACACACCACCCCGAAGGATAGTATATAAGGGAGTTTTTCCAATTTAAGTGACATTATTCGAAATGGGATTATTTATTTATTCAGAGTCACCACTTGGGATAGTTTATTTTGGTGTCCCAAGTCACCAGTTTATTTTGAATCCCAAATCGAGGAAAATTCAACTTTCCTTGTGAAGTCTGCGAACCAAAAATTCTGAATAAGGAATTCTGTTAACCCGGGGGAAGGTGTTAGGCACCCCCGGATTCCGTGGTTCTAGCACGGTCGCTTAAACTATTACAATTGGCCTATTATCTGATTTTATTACATGTTTTAAACCTATAGTGCAATTTTAAAATTATTTACCGCTTTTAATTAGTTTTAAGGAAAATTGAACGTCGTCTAAAATGTGTCTTTGGATCGCGTCACATGAAATGCATCCGCAATCCGAAATACATTTTATTCAACGTTTTAGGATTTGGATTTGGGTCACAAGAAATGCACACCCGAGTTTAGGAATGTAATATTATTAAAAGACGCGCTAAAGCAACTAACGCGTTGTTAATTTTGCGAGGGCCATGAAAATTCGCTAAATGGCACGCCTCGAATTCTAAGTATTTTAAAGAAATAATTATATGAGGGCCACGCATTTGTGATTTTATTTGGCCCGGCGCACCTCAATTCTATTTTTAAAGGCATTCAAACTAAAGCTCGAAGGGCCAGAAGCTATTTGGTTATCTAGTATGGCTCACCTCCGTCTATATAAAAGATGAATTATCTAAAGGCTACTAGAAGTGTGACTACTCCAAATGTTAAAGTCCATAGTAAATCAGCACCCATGTACAATTACTTCTAGCAGTTGGGCCTGAAACAGAGGCCCAATGCCCTAAATTCGAATCTGTTGTTGCTGATTGCACTCCAACACGTGAATTGGGCCATAGGAAATTAACGTGAGGCCAGCTTAGTGAATTGGAATCCACGATTAATACCATACAGGTCTTATATCAATCAATAGTTAGCCATAGACCAAAATAACACACATGACCCATTCGAGTTCGAACCCAGGATATGCGCATATATTTGAATTCCAGATTTATAATTGTTTTAAAAACAATGGAATAACAGATGATCAAATTAATCAAGTACTCTTGAATTAAGAACTCATTGGTTTATTATATTTAACATCAACCTATTAACTAGCTTTTCAAAACAACCATGAAACTCCAACATTAGCTTAAACCATATGAAGCAGTAAGTATAATTTTATAAGGAGTAAACATGAAAACAAACTCAGTCAATTTTTAGGCCTATGCTACAATGAACCATACCTTTCTACTTCTAACTTATAGCAAAGACTTTACATCCCTTGATAAAGCAAACCTCAGTTCTATACAAATGTACGGGCCCAATTATATGAAGTATCAAAAGCTTCACAACAAAGAATGTACTCTAACTTTTAAGTAAAAATGACAAGCTGGAGATCAAAATAGGGCTTAAGCTCATAACTGAATATATGCATAACCAACTATGTGAATAGATTAAGCAGCAGTCCACATACACAGTCCCTCAAACGTTCAAACAAACTATCAGACCACAGGTTTCCAATAAAACAAAAGGGCATCATGAATTCCAAAATACTACTACTATACTAAGATGAACAAACTAGGCTAAATTCCATTACACTACATTACTGACTTCGTAAATTCCAAACAGGTAATTGACATTTGAAGATTTAAAGAGCAACATTCATTCATTCATGGAAACTTCAGGCAATTACAGCTTTCACGTTTGCATCTCATCTCCTAGAGAATCAGGGAATACCTGAAATTTGGAAACAACACAGGAAATGATCACAATAGAACAGTAACAGGAGCAGTGTTTCAGCAACAAGATCAGCCCAGAAATGATCACTTTAAAACAAGTTTGAATCCACAACAGTAGCACATAAAGCTCAAAACCAAAATACAACTAGCACTTGAACCCAAACCCTTGAATACCAACCAGAATTCAATTCATTTTTAACTCTAAGCTGTTCGGGAAGTATTTCAGAATGGAGATCTAAAGAATTTCAGGAATTTTTCAATAGGACAGTGAAGATTTTTTGTAGTTTTCAGCCGCCTATATTTCTACTTTTTAGCTCTTCAATTCTGTAGGCTCTAAAGTCTTTTGGCTCTAAAATCTCTTGGCTCTCAAATCTTTTGGCTCTAAAATCTTTTGACCTAATCTCCCTAACTAAGCAATTAAATTAATAATGAAACATTAAGCTTATTAACAAACTAAACAACAAGAGATAGTGGATCAAGAAAATTAACTAGTTCAAATAATCAGGGTGATAGATAAAGGGGACCCGGTTCAAATCCAAACACCCACATGAAATTAGACCAACCCAAAAGAAAAGGGATGAGGGGAAAATGAGCCAGTTGAAAAAGAAATCAAAAGAGATCAACAAGACTTACCCCGTCATGCTCGGAACCAAACAGAGGCAGAAACTCAACCAAATCTATGTCGAAACTAATGTTCTTGGTCAAGAACAACTGAATCGACATTAATTTCATCGAGTCAGGCTCTCAAACTTTGAAAGAAAAACCTTGCCCGTTGCCAGGCTTGAAAGGACATGTTCTTGGACTTTTTGAGTCACATTCGAATCAAGATTCGACGAGCTTGACACTGATTCGAAGGGTATGGGATATGGATTGGGAGTGAGGGGAGAATGCTGAGTATGTGGTGTGATTTTGGGGCTATTTGGGTGGTGGCGCCGCCGTCCACGGCGGAGGGTTCAAAGGCGGCGGCTAGGATTTGGGATGTTTTGGGGTTTCCAATGGGATTTGAGGGAAGATATTGGTAGATTCGTGATGAGGGGGTCGAGGTGAGTTTGTGGTGTGAGTTTGGGGGTCATTGGAGACTCGCCGCCGCCGTGGGCGATTTCCGGCGGCCGCAGACGGCGGCTCAGGGCATGGAAACCTGTCTCTAGGGTTTTGAAGGAGGAGAGACGAAGGGGGAGGGGGGAGGGTGTCGTTAAGACACTAATATATTAAGCAAGACCCACTTCAGGGCCGTTGGATCTCTTTACCTCGACGGTCTTGATTACTTGGGATGAAGTGATGTCGTTTTGTGGGTCTGGGGAGACGGATGGATTTGGGCCGGTTCAGGGGTGATTAGGGCGCGTTTAAGGGGTAATTTGACTGGGCCGGAGTATTAAATCAGAGATTGGCCCAACTTTAATAACCTTTTCTTTTATTTCTTTTTCTTCTATCTTTTCTTTTCTTTTCTTTTCAAAAATTTAAAAATTAAAATCTGGATTAAATCTTAAAACCTAATTAAACTAATTAAACCTAAATGATGATTAACACAAATAATTAAAACAAATTAAAGGAAAGCTAACAAAACTCAAAGCTAAAAATCGATATATAAAATTAAGTCCTAAATGCAAATGCAGTATTTTGTATTTTTTATGAATTATCTAATTAAGCATGCACACAAAATGCAACCACATACAAAAATTATGCAATTAAATCCTAAAAATCAAATAATTAACCGAAAACTCCTAAATCTAAGAATTCTGTAGGAGCAATTCATGCGAGGCAAAAATTACGTGGTCACAGCTGCCCCTCTTTGCTCGGAGACACGAAGGGTTTTCGAGCAAAGATAAATGAGCAAAGATGAGGGATTTTTGCCTGCTTGGCACTCCATGAGAAGAATTTCTGAAAAAGGTTTGACCGAACCTTGCTTCAGAGGTTGCCTATATATCCTTGGCTGTAAAGGAATCAAGTCAGTGTAGTTCTGGAAGTTTTGGTAGCTAGGACTACCGGGAGCTGTGATTTCACTGCTGATGCTGCTGCTACTGCTTGCTGACCTCCTTATTACACCAAAAGGAAAATAAAATCTAAGCTAGCTATGCCTATCAATTACGAGTTACAAGATTCCTATCTATAAATCTCTTGAAGCTTGATCTTGAGTCTTAGCTGATTTTGCTGTGGACCCCAATCTGAATCTTGATGCTCGCAAGCTGTAGGTGCTGGTTCTTTCTTCAGCATTGGATCAAAGCGGGACATGCGAAGCTTGTGACTTCAATCAAATTTTGAGCAGTCCGCGTCCTTCTCCATTTCAAACATTTTGAGTTTACTTCTTTTTTTTGTTCTTTTCTTCTTATCCTTTATTCTGGATTGAGACTCATTCTTTCGGTCATCTCGAATCCTGTGCCTTGAGGTAAAACCTATTCGGACACCAAAACAAACAAACGAACGAAATTTTTCTGCCCTAGTTTTCACTAGGAAAATTTCGCGAGTTATTTGCAACACAAATCTAAACTACTTTTCATTGAAAGAAATAAAAATAAGGATTGTGTATCTTTGGGGATGAAGCCTTAAATTGGGAGGATTACCAGGTTATGATGGAAAATGACCGGGTTATGCCGGAAAAGAAAAAGGTCATCGGGTTATGCCGGGGAGGTCCACGGGTTATGCCGGGAGTGAAAGAAAAAAGGCTCCTTGGGTTATGCCAGTGAGGTCCACGGGTTGTGTCGGGATTGAAAGAAGAAAAAGGATCATTGGGTTATGCCAGGGAGGTCCACGGGTTATGCTGGGATAAAAGAAAAAAGGTTCCTTGGGTTATGCTAGGGAGGTCCACGGGTTATGCCGGGATTGAATGAAAAAGGTTCCTTGGGAATTGCCAGGGAGGTCCACGGGTTATGCTGGGATTGAAAGAAAAAGGTTCCTTGGGTTATGCCAGGGAAGTCCACGGGTTATGCCGGGATAAAAGAAAAAGTTCCTTGGGTTATGCCAGGGAGGTCCACGGGTTATGCCGGGATTGAAAGAAAAAGGTTCCTTGGGTTATGCCAGGGAGGTCCACAGGTTTTGCCGGGATAAAAGAAAAAGCTCCTTGGGTTATGCCAGGGAGGTCCACGGGTTATGCCGGGATAAAAGAAAAGGTTCCTTGGGTTATGCCAGGGAGGTCCACGGGTTATGCTGGGATAAAAGAAAAAAGCTCCTTGGGTTATGCCAGGGAGGTCCACGGGTTATGCCGGGATTGAAAGAAAAAGGTTCCTTGGGTTATGCCAGGGAGGTCCGCGGGTTATGCCGGGATAAGAAAGAAAAAAGGCTCCTTGGGTTATGCCAGGGAGGTCCACGGGTTATGCCAGGATTGAAAGAAAAAGGCTCCTTGGGTTATGCCAGGGAGGTCCACGGGTTATGCCGGGATAAAAGAAAAAGGTCCTTGGGTTATGCCAGGGAGCAAAGAAAAAAGGTCCTCGGGTTATGCCGGGGAGGTCCACGGGTTATGCTGGGATTAAAAGAAAGAAAAGCTCATTGGGTTATGCCAGGGAGGTCCACGGGTTATGCCGGGATAAAAGAAAAAGGCTCCTTGGGTTATGCCAGGGAGAAGGTCCTTGGGTCGTTCATGTTAATCACATTATAAGGACTCACGGTCATGCTAGACACCAATGTATAGATACTCGTCACCATGCCTATACATCGTACTCGATCACATAGCAATTAGCAACAAGACTCAATTCCTATTCCCTCAAGCTAGAGTTAAACCAAACACTTACCTCAAAGCCTTGAAATCCACTTAATCCTCAACTATCGCTTTACCTCGCGGTTCCACCTTCAATTCGCTCGAATCTAATCACAAACTTGCTTAATTACTTTAATAAACACTATATGAAACAATTTGAATGCATAAAAATGAATTTCCCAAATTTTCCCCAAAATTTCCAAAAACCCCAGGCCCACGTGGTCAAAANCCACGGGTTATATCGGGATAAAAGAAAAAGCTCCTTGGGTTATGCCAGGGAGGTCCACGGGTTATGCCGGGATAAAAGAAAAAGGCTCCTTGGGTTATGCCAGGGAGGTCCACGGGTTATGCCGGGATAAAAGAAAAAAGGGTCCTTGGGTTATGCCAGGGAGGTCCACGGGTTATGCCGGGATTGAAAGAAAAAAGGTTCCTTGGGTTATGCCAGGGAGGTCCACAGGTTATGCCGGGATAATGGAAAAAAACTCCTTGGGTTATGCCAGAGAGATCCACGGGTTATGCCGGGATTAAAAGAGAAAAGTTCCTTGGGTTATGCCAGGGAGGTCCACGGGTTATGCCGGGATAAAAGAAAAAGGCTCCTTGGGTTATGCCAGGGAGGTCCACTGGTTATGCCGGGATAAAGAAAAAAGGTCCTTGGGTAATGCCAGGGATGTCCTCGGGTTATGTCGGGATAAAAGAAAAAGGTCCTTGGGTTATGCCAGGGAGCAAAGAAAAAAGGTCCTCGGGTTATGCCGGGATATCTAGGGAATGGGGCCCTATGCTACCATGATTTTGGACTTTATATATATATATATATATATATATATATCATCATTCTTTATTTCATTTTAAGTAGAAAATGCAAGAAAGAATTTGGGGGAAACTTCCTTTTTGGTTGGTTTNAAGAAAGAAAAGCTCATTGGGTTATGCCAGGGAGGTCCACGGGTTATGCCGGGATAAAAGAAAAAGGCTCCTTGGGTTATGCCAGGGAGAAGGTCCTTGGGTTATGCCAGGGAGCAAAGAAAAAGGGTCCTCGGGTTATGCCGGGGAGGTCCACGGGTTTTGCCGGGATATCTAGGGAATGGGGCCCTATGCTACCATGATTTTGGAATTTTTTATATCATCATTCTTGATTTCATTTTTAGTAGAAAATGCAAGAAAGAATTTGGGGGAAACTTCCTTTTTGGTTGGTTTCCCGCTGCAAAGTTGTTTCTCATTTGCGCATTTCTTTTTCCTTTTGGTTGCACCTACTTTTTGCATGGTTGCTTGAATTACACCTATTTCAAATTTTCAAACAAAGAACGTTGTTAGTTTGAAATGGTGGTTGGTTTTATGGCCTTGATCGTCTTAATTGCTTGACCTCGGCCCAGCTTCTATTGAGAACCTCTGCTGCTTGCTAGTTTTGAAGATTAATCTCTCTCTCAAACCGTAGGGCTCAACTTTTAAGTTTTTCATGACAACTCGCCCGCGTGGGGATTCGACCCTTTCGCTTTATTCTGCCTTTAGGACCTTTGTCCTTGACTTTCTTTTCCTTTTCAATAACTTTGCTTTCAGAGCATCAACCATCATGGCCAGTCAGGATCGACTTGATGCATCCGCTGAGGTTGGGTACTTTCTTTAGCTTTTGTTAGGTAGAGCCTTGTAAAGCCAGTCTTGCCACCTTTTCTTTGTATTAGCTTCGGGAACAGAGTTAGACCGAAAGGGATTCAAGGAGAAAGCAAACAAAAAGGCAAGAAAATGAATTTAAAGAGAAGTGTCCCTTTTGGGGAGAAAGAAAGGACTTATCTTGGGGTGCATGTAGGCTTCAAATAGACATGGCATGCTTCTTGGACTGGATGCCCGACCCATACAAACTTTCCTAACTTCTCATAAACACATTTGACCCGTGTTTCAAAACCAGGGAATCTTGCCAAGACTCTTTCAGTGGTGGGAAATGTCTTCTTTTCGACCGACGGCGCCCTTTGCGGGTTTTCGCAAATCGACCTCTCTAAACGGACTCTCTCATTTTCAATTTCTCTACTCACCGTCGCCTTATGGTGCCCGTAGGTTTTCACCGATAAGACTCTCTCATTTTATTTCTCAGTTTGATTGCATCAGATTCCAACAATAGTATTTTCCGATTCCAATGCATTTGCCAATTGATCAGAAGGACTTGGACAAGGTTTGGGTAAAAAGAATCTGGATGGAATTACAGCTTTGGAACCGTTCTTGTTGGCTCATTGCTGAGCCATTATATCATCTGCCCCAGTTTCACTTTTGGGGGAATTGGGATTTTTGTTTTGGCGTGACTGAACCCCAGAGAGAGACTACGTAGTTGAGGGAACTTTGTTTTTTTTATTTTCTTTTGTTTTTATGTTTTGCTTTATTTTCTCTTTCTTTTACCTTTCCTTTTGTCCTCTCCCTTTTTCGTTTTTTTTTCATTTTCATTTCAATTTCTTTTTTTTTATATTTCTCTTTTTTCTTCTTTTTTTTTTCATTTCATTTTTCAATAACACTTCCTGGTTCCAAAGAGGGTAATCAAAGAATGGGATCCGGCTCAAAGGGTTTGCAAAGGTTGGTAGTGTTTGGCTAGCGAGAATGAAAGCCTTCGTCATCCCAATTGAAAAAAGTCATTGTTGCAGAAAGCCTAAGCATAGTACCTTTTTACTGCATCCGCATTCACAGATGCTTCGGGATCATTTCCTTCGACGTGTCCCAAGTACAATGCTCCTCTCGGCAATATCTTTCTGATGATGTATGGGCCCTTCCAATTAGGAGCAAATTTTTCTTTTGCTTCCTGGTGATGAGGGAGAATGCGCCTTAACACAAGTTGTCCCACATCAAAATTCTTGGGCCGCACTTTCTTGTTATAAGCACGGGCCATTCTTCGTTGGTACAATTGCCCGTGGCAGACCGCAGCCATCCGCTTTTCATCAATTAAGGTTAGCTGTTCCAGGCGGGTCTTAACCCACTCACTTTCTTCAATTTCAGCTTCAATAATGATTTGGAGGGAAGTGATTTCCACCTCCGCGGGTATCATGGCCTCAGTTCCATAGACCAAAAGGTAGGGGGTTGCTCCTACCGATGTGCGCACCGCAGTGCGATATCCCAGTAATGCGAAAGGCAACTTTTCATGCCGTTGCCTGGAGCTTTGAATTATCTTTCTCAAAATCTTCTTGATGTTCTTATTTGCTGCTTTAACAACACCATTGGCTTTGGGCCGGTAGGGAGTAGAGTTCCTATGCGTTATTTTGAATTGTTCGCATATCTCTCCCATCAAGTGACTATTCAAGTTCGCAGCATTATCTGTGATAATAGTTGCAGGAATGCCAAAACGACGGATAAGATTGGAGTGCACAAAATCTACCACAGCTTTCTTACTGTGCGATTTGAGAGTGATGGCTTCAACCCACTTCGTAAAGTAGTCAGTGGAAACCAGTATGAATCTATGCCCATTTGAGGCTTTCGGCTCGATCGGCCCAATGACGTCCATGCCCAAGCTACAAATGGCCAAGGTGCTGACATGGGATGTAGTTCTGTGGGAGGTGCATGAATCAAATCACCGTGCACCTGACACTGATGGCACTTCCGGACAAAGCTGAAACAGTCTTTTTCCATGGTTATCCAGTAATAGCCTGCTCGAAGGATTTTCTTTGCTAAAACATACCCGTTTATGTGGGGTCCGCACACTCCTGCGTGTACTTCATGCGTGATCCTTCCGGCCTCTTCGGCGTCAACACATCTTAACAAGTTGAGATCCGGGGTCCTTTTGTACAAGACCTCGCCACTTAAGAAGAAACCACTTGCATGTCATCTAGTGGTTCTCTTTTGGTCTCCAGTGGCTTGCTCGGGGTATTCTCGCATTTTTAGAAACCTTTTGATATCATGGTACCATGGCTGGGTGTTTGGTTCTGCCTCAACCGTATTACAGTACCCATGCCTTTCCCTGATTTGGATTTCCAAGGGATCAATGTGGGCATTGCCTGGGTAGGGCAACATCGAGGCCAAAGTGGCGAGTGCGTCAGCTAATTCATTGTGACAACGAGGGATGTACCTGAACTCTATTGACTTGAACCTCTTGCTAAGATCTTCCACATGTTGCCGATAGGGAATAAGTTTAACATCTTGGGTTTCCCATTCTCCTTGGGCTTGCCGGATAATCAGATCTGAGTCTCCCATAATCAGCAACTCTTCGACATCCTGGTCAATCGTCATGTTCATACCCATGATGCAGGCTTCATACTCAGCAGTGTTGTTTGTGTAGAAAAACCGAAGCCTAGCTGTGGCCGGATAATGCTGACCCGTGGGCGAGATCAAGATTGCCCCAATTCCTACACCTTCTGCCTTTACCGCCCCATCAAAGAACATTTTCCAAGAATGGGTGTCTTCAGATATTGCTTCTATTGAATTTAGCTCTTCATCTGGGAAGTAAGTGCTCAACGGTTGGTATTCATCATAAATCGAGTTTTCAGCCAAATGATCTGCCAGCGCCTAGGCTTTCATTGCCGTGTGAGTGACATAGACTATATCAAATTCAGTGAGCAAGATTTGCCACTTTTCTAATCTTCCCGTGGGCATCGGTTTCTAGAATATGTATTTCAAAAGATCCAACTTGGTTATGAGGTAGGTGGTGTAGGCTCAGCTTCTAAGCAACCCAAGTTAAGGCGCAACAGGTTCTCTCCAACATAGTATACTTAGCTTCATAGCTGGTAAACTTCTTGCTCAGGTAGTAGATCGCCTGTTCTTTCTTCCCGGTTACATCATGTTGTCCGAGGACACAGCCAAAAGAATTTTCCAAGACCGTTAGGTACAAGAAAAGAGGCCTCCCTGGCTTTGGTGGGACCAAGACTGGCGGATTGGACAGATATTCCTTGATCTTATCAAAAGCTTTTTGACATTCATCCGTCCATTTGATCGCTGCATCTTTCTTCAACAATTTGAATATGGGCTCACATGTGGATGTCAACTGAGCAATGAACCGGCTGATATAATTTAATCTACCCAACAAACTCATCACATCTTTCTTGGTTCTCGGAGGAGGCAAATCCCAGATAGATTTTATTTTTGTTAGATCTAACTCGATACCCCTCCGGCTAACTATAAAGCCCAAAAGTTTGCCCGATGGGACTCCAAATGCACATTTGGCTGGGTTCAGCTTCAAATCATATTTGCACAACTGCTCGAAGAATTTTCTCAAGTCTCGAACATGGTCATCCTGGGTTTTGGACTTGATGATTACGTTGTCCACATACACCTCTATCTCCTGATGCATCATATCTTGGAAAATGGCGGTCATGGCCCTCATGTAGGTTTCCCCAGCATTCTTCAGACCAAACGGCATGACTCTATAATAGTATGTACCCCAAGGTGTGGTAAAAGCTGTTTTCTCGGCATCTTCTTCATCCATCAACACCTGGTGATATCCTGCGTAACAGTCCACGAAGGACTGTATCTCATGCTTGGCGCAGTTATCAACAAGGATCTGGATGTTGGGCAAAGGGAAGTTGTCTTTGGGATTTGCCTTGTTTAAATCTCGGTAATCCACACACACCCGGGTTTTACCGTCTTTCTTTGGAACTGGGACTACATTAGCTAGCCATGTGGTGTACCTAACCACTCGGATCACCCCTGCTTTTAACTGTTTCGTGACCTCTTCTTTGATCTTGTCACTTATATCGGTTTTGAACTTTCTTTGCTTTTGCTGGACCGGGGGACAATCGGGGTAGGTTGGCAACTTATGAACCACCAAATCAACACTTAGCCCTGGCATGTCGTCATACGACCAAGTAAGCACATCTTTGAACTCAAATAGGAGTTGGATTATTGCATCCCGGGTTTTCTCGTCCGTGTGAATTCTTATCTTGGTTTCCCTGATTTCTTTTGAAGTACCCAAGTTAACCGGCTCGGTATCATTTAAGTTTGGCTTAGGTTTATTCTCAAATTTTTCCAATTCTCGATTTATTTCCCTAAAAGCCTCTTCTTCATCGTATTCCGATTCTTGGTTCATTATTTCACAATTAGACAGCGTGTTTGGATCTGGGCATGAAGTCCACAAGCATGTCATGTTATTTAATGCCGCATTATTAGAACTGAAAGAAGAAATAAAAGAGAAAAATAGAAAAATCAGAAAGAATAAAGAAAGATGAACGATGAAATATTGATTTCATTTCTTGGAATTTGAAGATAACAGGGTTTACATTTGGAAAATAAAAGACAAGAAACCAAAGAAAACATCCGAGTTACACCATGGAATAACTCACGATGCAGAAAAAGTGGCAGGACAGGTCTACCGGGACTCCCGCCTGATTGGGAATGGCGTAGCCTTCCAATTCTGCAGCTTGGCGTTTGGTCCCATATACAGCACCTCAGCGGTGCTTGAGCCCTCTCCAGGCTGAACCATGTGGGTTTCATATAATATCTTTCTCATTTCCCCACATATTTCTTCAATCTCTTCGGTCGTAAAAGCCTCATCCTCCTCTTCTTCATTGTATTTTGGCTTGACAAAGGTCTCGTACAGATGTGATAGTGGTTGCGGCAAAACCCATCTGTCATTATTTCTATCGTCAGCCCATTTTATGTCATCTGTAGTAGGTTGGAAGCCTATCCCGAAGAACTTCTCAGTGGTAGGCAGGGTAACTGGTTCAGCTATTCCTTGTAAAAACATTCCAAGTCCCTTCCCCGGTTTGAAACCATGTCCGATCATTTCTTTAGCCACCATAATTGATGCATTGGATAGTAAGGGTTAGGGGCAAGGGTTTCCTTCTTCATACTGGTTTGCCACCACAATTTCAAAGGCTTGATAAACTATGTGCTCGCTCCCTTCTCTTGCTTCGAGATAGGGGACTGATGGGTCCCGATAAATTGATTGTTCATCCTCCCCGTGGACCACGATCTCTTGATCCTCATGCTCGAATTTTACCATTTGATGAAGAGTGGAGGGCACATCCCCTGCTGCGTGGATCCATGGTCTCCCCAAGAGAAAGTTATAGGATGTGTCCATGTGTAGAACTTGGAAAGTCACCTAAAAGTCCACTGATCTCTCCAATCGTGTCCCTTTTGATACCATTGAGGCTCGTACGCAGACATTGTTGGGACGAATCCTTTCAGTCCCAATTTCCATGCATTGTAGTGTTGAGAGTGGGCAGATGTCCACCCCAGAACCTCCATCCACCATAACCCTCTTCACATAGTACCCTTCGTATTTGACTGTTTGGTGCATGGCTTTGTTATGTGCGGCCCCTTCTGGGGGCAAGTCATTTTTGCTGAATGAAATCTGGTTGATAGCGAAAAATCTTTCCGCCATTCTTTCTAATTGCTCCACAGAAGTCAGCTGGCACGTATGCCTCATTGAGGGTCTTGATTAGTACCTTCTTGTGTTCGGGGGATTTGATCAACAAAAATAGCAAGGAGACTTGTTCAGGAAACTTTCGAAGCTGGTCAACCACTTCTTAATCTGCCATCTTCATTTTTTGAAAGAAAGCTTCCGCCTCTTCGGCACTCACGGGTTTTTTAACTGGGAAGCGCTTCCTGGTGGCGTTGTTGACTTCTTCCAAATTGGAGTACTTTTCCACTGGGTAATTTTCTTGAACCTCTCCTGATATTTCCTTGCCCTTATACGTCACCACTGTTTTATGGTAGTTCCAAGGCACCGCGGAAGGATCTGTCATGGGCCTCTATTGCGTGCGGCCAATAACTACGGGCTCACTCAGCCTTGGTGAATTAGCTGGCCCTCGCACCACATAAGCTCCCTTGGGCACGTACATTTGGGTCGCCTTGTTCAGTTCAAATCTCCTGGGAGGACTCAAAGTCATCTGCTTTTCTTTGCGGCCCCGAGGGACATAGAGAACAGCATCATTAATGGGTGTTGCCCCAGTTCCTACTTCAATTTTCTTCTCTGATTTTGAGTGGGTGGTTTTGTTCTTTTTCCCCCCTTTATCTTGCTTCGAGGATGTTTTCGGTTTCCTCTCTACATCAGCAATGGCAATGATGGCCTTTAATGCCGGGTCAAATTCCTTATCTTCACAGATCATTCCGATTACCGACCCATTATTGTGGGCCGGCAGTGGGTTGTTGGTCACATTGGGGATATCCTCGTCCCTTAACACTATCTTCCTCTGTTCTATCAAATCCTCCATGGCTCTTTTTAAAGTCCAACAGTTTTCTGTATCATGCCCCTCAGCTCCTGAGTGATAAGCGCATCGGGTGCCCCGTTGGTAGGAGGGTGATTCTGGGTTTTGCCTGTTTGGAGGTACAGGCTGTAGCAGACCCATTTGGACAAGCTTTGGAAACAGACTGGAGTAGGATTCACCGATTGGTGTAAAATTTGGCTTGCTGAGCGGTTCACGAGGACGGAAGTTATTTTGTGGAGGACGGGGGTTGTAGTGGTTTTGGTTAGGAGGCTGGTTTCTTGGAAATGGAGCTTGGTTCCAGTTGGCTTGTTGCTGAGGCCGGACAAAAGGTTGAGCATTCATGACCGCGTACGGCTGAGGAGCATAGGCTATGTCTTGGTGAGGGTAATAATGCTGAGGGGTTCTTTCTGGGAACATGGATCTGGGAGCACAGTGTCTTCTTGCTCCTGATGCTGCCATGGATGTTTCTTCTTTCTTCTTGCCCTTTGCTACTCCTCCAGACCCGCCCTGAATGGCTTGGGAGGTTGCTCTAATAGCGGATTGACTTAGAATTCTACCTGTTTTCAATCTATTTTCCACCATTTCACCGATTTTGATAGCTTCCGCGAACGGTTCACCCATAGCTGACATCATATTTTGGAAGTAGTCGGCTTCCTGAGCTTGGAGGAATACTGTGACAATTTCAACCTCGTCCATCGGAGGCTTTACTCTAGATGCTTGCTCATGCCATTTGATTGCGTACTCCCGGAAGCTTTACGAGGACTTCTTTTTCAAGTTTGCCAATGAGTTTCTGTCCGGAGCAATGTCTATGTTGTACTGGGATTGTCTGACAAAGTCTCTAGCAAGGCATCCTAGATGTGCCAGCAAGTTATATCTTGATCCATGTACCACTCGGAGGCGATACCAATCAGACTTTCTCCAAAATATGCCATGAGTAATTCTTCCCTTCCTCCGGCTCCTCGCAACTGATTGCAGTATTTCTTAAGATGAGCAATAGGATAACCATGTCCATCGTACTTTTCAAACTTTGGAGTTTTGAATCCCAGAGGCAAATGCACGTGAGGGAACATGCATAGATCAGCATAGGACAAACTTTTCTGCCCATTCAGACCTTGTATGTTCTTGAGGCTCTGCTCCAAGCTTCTCATCCTCCTTGCAATTTCTTCCTGTTCGGGAGTTTTAGGAGTCTTTTCTTGTCCCGCAGTGAACTCAAATTGAGGCGGCTGAGGATAAGTATAAGTTGGGAACTGAGGAGGCTCCATTTGGACAGTAGGTGTTTGAAATGTAAAGGCTGAAGGATCAAAAGTGGGCCTAGGCAGTGCAGGCTGTGTTGTAGCTGAGCATGGGGGAGCGGTGAAGATATTGGAGGTCGCACCGGACATGAACACCTGGGGGCTAACCTCAGAAGGTGTTCCCACGAGATGGGCTGATATGGTGGGGTGTCCCAGTGGGGTGTTTGGATGATTGATTGGAACATTAGATGTACCCCCTGATCTAGGAAACAGTTCGGGGAATCCCGGGATAGAACTTGGCGGCTCTCTTCCATTCGCCTAAGCATCCCACATTTCCATGACTCGAAGACGTAAGACCGTGTTCTCTTCAGCAGTTACAGATTCTGAGGTCGGGATGCCCGAGATTGGGCTATCATCTGCGATGGGAATTGTTGGCAAGGTCATTTTCGATGGCATACCGATACTCCCCTTTGATCTAGTAAAGTATGGATGTGAAGCCAGGTTACCACGAAAAACCAACAACCGTTTCTATAAAACCTGGACTGGGTGACAGCAGCAAACAGTTAGTTTGAGACAAATAACAGATAGGTAATCGCACGTTGGGGTGTGATGTACCTATACAATTAAATGGGTTTCTACATGTTTTACAACGGTTGCATGCTTCATCCCGGCTTTTTTTCTGATTTTTCCCATTTTCTTCTTTTGATTTCCACTCTCTCTTTTCTGCTTTTCCTTTCTTTTGTCCTTTTCTCTCATTTTTCCTCACTTTTCTTTCTTTTTTTTCCATTTTCTTTTCTTATTGGAGCTATTTACAAAATATGACCGGATTCGATGAGGATTGCCTACATATCACGACGCCGCGTGAATCAGATCATTACGTTGTTCAAGAAAAATAAATGCGAAAAGTAAGGAAACAATTTTTGGGAATTTTCAAATTTCATTAGTAAAACTTCTATTACAAAAGATGTTAACTACCCATTTTCTTGGAAAGAAAAACTACAAACAAACTCAAAATAAAGCAAAATACAGACTCGATGCTTGAAAAATCACGAATACATTAAGGCTTCAACTACTGGGGCCCGCGGGGCATCATTCGGCCTCGCCGTGGGCCTATGTGCGAGACCCCCTTGTAGTCGCTCCAAGTCACCCACAACTTGACTGACGAAAGTCATCACTGCAGCAAAGAAGGTGATACGAGTCATGTCATCGCACGCTTGGCATTTCGTGGTGATATAGTCAGCGATGGCCCTAATCCTTTCTCTAATTCGGCCTTTTTCTTGAAGTAACCGCCCTATTTGCTGGTTCCGAGCTTCCAACACTTGGGAGTCATAAAAGTGCTGATTTTGCAATTGCTGTATTTCTTTCTCCATTTGAGCCATCAGCTTATAACAATGCTCCCTATCAGCCTTGAAATCTTTAGCCTGTTGGGCTACCTCATCCTCAAGAGTAGTCACCTTTCTTCTCAGGCTAGTGATGGTCCCTTCATAGTTTCTCTTCATTTGCTGCACAAATCGTGCCCGTTCTTCTGCTTTCTTTGTCCATTGTGCTCGAATTTTCGCTAGACTATCTTCAGACTTTTCCAGGTCTTCTTGGCACTCGAGGACTTTCTTTTTTAGACAACTTATAAGTCTTTCATCAGCCCGACTTCTTTCCGGGTTATTGGCAGCTATTTTCATCGTTCTGATCTGAGCTTTAAGCGCCTCATTTTCCTGGGTAAGTTTCTTCTTTCTCGCTTGTCTGCGGCGGCTTGAACACTATTTTCAAATTGAAGCTCCATGATTTGCCTTTCCAATTGGCTTATTTTAGCTCTGTACTCATTCTCCTAAGTCAACCAATCCCATTGTACCTGGGCCCCATTGGTAAAGTGTTGGACATGTGGTCTCTTTGCGGGTCTTTCAGGAATCTGGAATCTTTTGCCAAACCAAACCATGTACTTAGGGTCCACTTCCCCTCTAGCTCGGTCTCGCACTATGGTCTTAGGTTCAAGAAACCTACACTCATTCCATACTTGGCGAATTTTCCCTTCTGGAAATGCGGCTTTTGGGCCCAGTTCAATGACATCTTTACTCAAGTCTTCATCATTGTGGACGGTTTGAAATCTTCCTGATTGTCGCAAAACCCTGTGGGGAGCATAGGGCTGGATGCTCCGGATGCCCATCAAGAGGATATAAGACACTTCAGCTGACATGTAAACTGCTTCGGTGGCAGGAAGCCATCCAAATGCCCACTTAATCTTATCGGCAGTCAAGGATCTCAGATGTGCAAGCCAAGCTTCAGTACCCGTAGGGAATTCAATACCTACTACTCGGCTTTCAAATTCTTCAATGCAGCTCAACCCGGTCAAACGATAATTCATGTACCCAACCCGGTGACAGAGGTGTTCTTGCATCCATAACTGTAGTAACAAATTGCAACCCTGGAAGAACTTTTCCCCTTCCCTACAGATAGTCAAGGCTCGATAGATTTCAGATACGATGAGAGGAACCACAGTGCTGTTGGCTTTTTTGATTGCAACATCGATCATTCCCACAAGACCTATCTCTATATTCCCATCTTTTCGTGGACATATCACAACTCCCAAGAAGGCTACCATGAAAGCTAAACCTCGCCTTGCCTCCCATTTGTCTTTGTTTGCGGCATGGGTTAGACCAGTGTTTGGCTCTTCAAAACCTCGGGGGTTACCATATCGATGGTACAAGAAATGGAGTGTGCAATACCCTTCCGATAAATTTTCGTCCTGAACATCCCGGCTAATACTCAGTAAATCTAGAAATCTGTGGGGAGATACCCGTCTTGGTGCTAACGGATATCGGCTTCTAAGATTTCAATTAAGGCCCGCATAACCCGCAACTTCCTCTAATGTAGGTGTGAGCTAAAAGTCAGAGAAACGGAACACGTTGCGAGTCGGGTCCCAAAAAGGTATTAGAGCTTCAATTATGTCCAACCTTGGCTTGACGTTCAATAGTCCGACGAGGCCTCTCAGAAGTTTTACCACTGTTTCTCTACTGCCCTTTTCTAGATCATTCCACCACATATGGAGCTTCAAGGGGATCTCCTTAAGGACTGTGAAGGGTTCAATTTCATTCGTGCTTATCCTGCACATTTATTAAGGTTATTTAAAGACTTATTTTAACCTAAGAGATAAAGTAACATCATTTTTTTTCAAAATTTTTATTTCAAAAACAAAACCTCGGCTTTGCGGATACGGCCGTTTAGCACTTCGGGAAAGAAGATTTTAAGGTTGTGCCCGCTAACCGTTAAAAATGACCCAAGGTGGCCGTTCTTGCAAAAACAGCCTTCCGGCGCCCTTTTGGGGACATTCGGCTTATTTTAGACAAGAATGGCATCACCTGACTTATTTGTGACAAAAACTAAAATTTTTGTTGTTTTTGGGCTATTTTTGTAAAAAGGGAAGTTGGACCCGATGAGGGTTGCCTACGTATCCCACATCTGGTGGGAATCAAACTGGCGTAGTTCGGGCAGTTTTGACAAAAACCAACTATTTTTGAAAACAAGGTCTTTCTTTTTCTTTTATTTTCTCCAAAATCCAGCAGAGTTTCAGTATCATTTGGGTATTGGTTTTTCAAAACAAGTGATTACCCTCACTTAACCCTAACATTTCTATTCTCTTTTTAACTTTCTCCCATTATTTGCAAGTCAGTCAACATGCAAATCCGAAGCAAATAAATGCACAAGTAGTAAGTAAGATGCATCAGGATGGTCTTTTCATTTCAGGTCACCTGTCCTAGACGGACCCAACCCCTGTGTTGAGTCCCTTAAGTCAAATGCACGTGATGCAAACAAACGTTCCTACTAGGGATCTGTCATGAGGCTTTGTTATACTAGGTTTAAAACCTGGGTTTTTTGTTCTCGACCTGGCTTATCCGAGCGGACAACTCGAGTCGGGGGGGGGGGGGGGGGGGCAGCGTACTGGGAATACAGAAGCTTCGCTCTGAACCTCGTTCTAAATGGGATAAGACTCTAAACAGAAGAGAAGTCACACGAAGTGCACCCTTCTACATGATGTAGAAGACTTAGAGAGAGGAAGGGTTTCGCGGCAATTTATAAATACAATTCACCAAATATCAAAGCGGTAAAGCATTTAGCACATTTAGCATGAAACATGTAGGAAAATCAGATAAAGCCAATCATAACAGCTATTCTAAGCTCGAATTCTTGAAACCCTGAACCGAAGTTCTGGTTTTTATCCCCAGCAGAGTCGCCAGAGCTGTCACACCTCCTTTTTTACACACCACCCCAAAGGATAGTATATAAGGGAGTTTTTCCAATTTAAGTGACATTATTCAAAATGGGATTATATATTTATTCAGAGTCGCCACTTGGGATAGATTATTTTGGTGTCCCAAGTCACCGGTTTATTTTGAATCCCAAATCGAGGAAAATTCGACTTTCCTTGTGAAGTCCGCGAACCAGAAATTCTGAATAAGGAATTCTGTTAACCCGGGGGAAGGTGGGAAGGTGTTAGGCACCCCCGGATTCCGTTGTTCTAGCACAGTCGCTTAAACTATTACAATTGGCCTATTATCTGATTTTATTACATGTTTTAAACCTATAGTGCAATTTTAAAATTATTTACCGCTTTTAATTAATTTTAAGGAAAATTGAACGTCGTTTGGATCGCGTCACATTAAATGCATCCGCAATCCGGAACACATATTATTCAACATTTTAGGATTTGTATTTGGGTCACAGGAAATGCACACCCAAGTTTAGGAATGTAATATTATTAAAAGACGCGCCTAAAGCAACTAACGCGTTGTTAATTTTACGAGGGCCATGAAAATTCGCTAAATGGCACGCCTCGAATTCTAAGTATTTTAATGAAATAATTATACGAGGGCCACGCATTTGTGATTTTATTTGGCGCGGCGCACCTCAATTCTATTTTTAAAGGCATTCAAACTAAAGCTCGAAGGGCCATAGACTATTTAGTTATCTAGTATGGCTCACCTCCGTCTATATAAAAGATGAATTATCTAAAGGCTACTAGAAGTGTGACTACTCCAAATGTTAAAGTCCATAGTAAATCAGCACCCATGTACAATTACTTCTAACAGCTGGGCCTGAAAGAGAGGCCCAATGCCCTAAATTCGAATCTGCTGCTGCTGATTGCACTCCAACACGTGAATTGCGCCATAGGAAATTAACTTGAGGCCAGCCCAGTGAATTGGAATCCATGATTAATACCATACAGGTCTTATATCAATCAATCGTTAGCCATAGACCAAAATAACACACATGACCCATTCGAGTTCGAACCCAGGATATGCACATATATTTGATTTCCAGATTTATAATTGTTTTAAAAACAATGGAATAACAGATGATCAAATTAATCAAGTACTTTGAATTAAGAACTCATTGGTTTATTATATTTAACATCAACTTATTAACTAGCTTTTCAAAACAACCATGAAACTCCAACATTAGCTTAAACCATATGAAGCAGTAAGTATAATTTTATAAGGAGTAAACATGAAAACACACTTAGTCAATTTTTAGGCCTATGCTACAATGAACCATACCTTTCTACTTCTAACTTATAGCAAAGACTTTACATCCCTTGATAAAGCAAACCTCAGTTCTATACAAATGTACGGGCCCAATTATATGCAGTATCAAAAGCTTCACAACAAAGAATGCACTCTAACTTTTAAGTGAAAATGACAAGCTGGAGATCAAACATGGCTTAAACTCATAACTGAATATATGCATAACCAAATATGTGAATAGATTAAGCAGTAGTCCACATACACAGCCCCTCAAACATTCAAACAAACTATCAGACCACAAGTTTCCAATAAAACAAAAGGGCATCATGAATTCCAAAATACTACTACTATACTAAGATGAACAAACTAGGCTAAATACCGTTACACTACATTACTGACTTCGTAAATTCTAAACAGATAATTGACATTTGAAGATTTAAAGAGCAACAGTCATTCATTCATGGAAACTTCAGGCAATTACAGCTTTCATATTTGCATCTCATCTCCTAGAGAATCAGGGAATACCTGGAATTTGAAAACAACACAGGAAATGATCAGCAATAGAACAGTAGTAGGAGCAGTGTTTCAGTGACAAGATCAACCCAGAAATGATCACTTTAAAACAAGTTTGAATCCACAACAGAAGAACATAAAGCTCAAAACCAAAATACAACCAACACCTGAACCCAAACCCTTGAATACCAACTAGAATTCAATTCATTTTTAACTCTAAGCTGTTTGGGAAGTATTTCAGAATGGAGATCTAAAGAATTTCAGGAATTTTTCAATAGGACAGTGAAGATTTTTTGTAGTTTTCAGCTGCCTATATTTCTCTACTTTTTAGCTCTTCAATTCTGTAGGCTCTAAATTCTTTTCGCTCTCAAATCTTTTGGCTCTAAAATCTCCCTTGCAAGGCAAGAATAGCATTCCTTTATAGGCAAGCCATTAGGGCAACCCTTAAGATTTTATTTTAACCCTTAGGTCCCTTTTTCAATTCTTGTTTTAGCTTAGGAATCCCTAAAATTCTGACTTGCTACTCAAGTTAAAGCCTAAAATTTACAGGAAGCCCCTACTAGAAGCTTCTGAAAACAGTTAGCAAAGATTCCCTATATCCTATTTCCTAAACTACCCTTCAATGACCCTGTAATTACCCATGACACCCCCTGGTTCAACAGGCCAGGTCAATTGGGTCATAGACCCCAAATTGAATGCCTATTTGGGCCTATCGCTGCTTGCAAACCAATTGCAGCATTTATGGGCCTAAATTGAAACAAAACTAAATTTCCCAATCAAAGAAACATGGAATCACTTCTGACTAGTCTAATTTTTGAGCAGCAAATTAATTGTTGACCTAAACTCCCTTACTAAGCAATTAAATTGATAATGAAACATTAAGCTTATTAACAAACTAAACAACAAGAGAGAGTGGATCAAGAAAACTAACTACTTCAAATAATCCGGGTGATAGAAAAAGGGGACCCGGTTCAAATCCAAACACCCACATGAAATTAGACCAACCCAAAAGAAAAGTGATGAGGGGAAAATGAGCCAGCTGAAAAAAAAATCACAAGAGATCAACAAGACTTACCCCGTCATGCTCGGAACCAAACGGAGGCAGAAACTCAACCAAATCTATGTCGAAACTATTGTTCATGGTCATGAACAACTGAATCGACATTAATTTCGTCTAGTCAGGCTCTCAAACTTTGAAAGAAAACCTTGCCCGTTGCCAGGCTTGAAAGGAGATATTCTTGGACTTTTTGAGTCATTTTCGAATCAAGATTTGACGAGCTGGACACTGATTCGAAGGGTATGGGTTATGGATTGTGAGAGAGGGGAGTATGGTGAGTATGTGGTGTGATTTTGAGGCTATTTGGGTGGTGGCGTCGCCGGCCACGGCGGAGGTTCAAAGGAGGCGGCTAGGGTTTAGGTTGTTTTGGGGTTTCCAGTAGGATTTGAGGGAAGATATTGGTGGATTCGTGATGGGAGGTCGAGGTGAGTTTGTGGTGTGAGTTTGGGGGTCATTGGAGACTCGCTGCCGCCGTGGGCGATTTTCGGCGGCGGCAGACGGCGGCTCAGGGCGGGGAAACCTTTCTCTAGGGTTTTGATGGAGGAGAGACGAAGGGGGAGGGGGGGTGTCGTTAAGACACTAATATATTAAGCAAGACCCACTTCAGGGCCGTTGGATCTCTTTACCTCGACGGTCTTGATTACTTGGGATGAAGCGACGTCGTTTTGTGGGTCTGGGGAGACAGATGGATTTGGGCTGGTTCAGGGGTGATTGGGGCAGGTTTAAGGGGTAATTTGACTGGGCTGGAGTATTAAATCAGAGATTGGCCCAACTTTAAAAACCTTTTCTTTTATTTCTTTTTCTTCTATCTTTTCTTTTCTTTTCTTTTCAAAAATTTAAAAATTAAAAATCTGGATTAAATCTTAAAACCTAATTAAACTAATTAAACCTAAATGATGATTAATACAAATAATTAAAACAAATTAAAGGATAACTAACAAAACTCAAAGCTAAAAATCGATATATAAAATTAAGTCCTAAATGCAAATGCAATATTTTGTATTATTTTATGAATTATCTAAATTAAGCATGCACACAAAATGCAAACACACACAAAAAATATGCAATTAAATCCTAAAAATCAAATAATTAACAGAAAACTCCTAAATCTAAGAATTCTATAGGAGCAATTCACGCGAGGCAAAAATCTTGTGCTCACAATGACAAGATGTGAAAATCCTATATGAATGTTTTCTACTTAGTAAGGCAATCATATCAAAATGTAAAGTCCTATAGGCATGGTTTCTACCCGTTTTCCCCACAAACATGTAACTACCCACCCTTTTTCACTAATTACCCCAATATTCGTTTACAAATTATTACACACCATATGAATGAATTACAAAATAAATAAGAAAATAAGATGTTATTCTATAGGGAGCCTTCAATTAGGCCCAGGTTTCCAAAGCCTCAAATAGCCTCAAATGCCCAAATTCCATAGACAATGTCATAGTCCAGGTGCATCAAAGTTCCCTAAGGATCTCAGGGATCCCGGGTAGTGCTTACACCTAAACTTGGTAACCAAATTGAATAAGTGTAGTATGGAAGGGACAGCCTCAGTATGCCAGAGTTCAGAGGGCTCTCAAGAGGATCCCAAGGCAGTACACATACTGGAGGGGGCAGAACATATTGACTTAGGAATAGAGTGAGAGTGCTTGGCATAGTTTGAAACGGTTTTAGTAAGAAAACAGTGTTAAAAGAGACTTGTTTGAAACAATTTTGCAGAATAAAAGAGAGGCTCATGCAGTAAAACAACTTTGAAAAGAGAGAGTTACATGATCAAGCAATAGTAAATCAAACATGGATCTAAAATCACATCAGCAATGTTCATAGGACCAAAACCAAGAAGAAAGAAACTACACGCAAGGGTTATGGGGATTGGGCACACATAGAACACATGATTGTAAACACAGAACCATCCAAGGTCTTAGGAAGTGGTACAGACATGCTCAAACACAACTGATCAAGCACAGTCATAGAACCAGCAATACTTAAGGGGGTTTAGTATGGGATCCAAATGATTTAAGACCAATTCCAGAACCATACAAGTCAAGAGTGTAGACTACATAGAGGGGATTCATACCATAAACCAGATAGTGCAAAAACAAACTACATAAAGGGGAGCATGCTCATACTAATCCTAAGAAAGGGGGTTCATAATATGCTATTTATGTAATCATATTAACTTCAAGTTTCACAGCAAAATCATAAGTAGAAGCAAACTAGAAACAAGATGAACTGAAGCAATAAAAGAACCATGTTGTTGTTGAAACTTGAATTAAAACTAGAACATACCAGTAAAGAGGACAGCAAGCAAAAGTGAAGGAGCAGGAGAGCACAATAGTTAGCCTAGCTTGCAGCCGGCTAACTCAGAATAAGAGCAAGTAGCACGAAGAAAGAGCAGAAAGTTTTAAGTGTGTGAGAGAAGGTCATGAAAAGAGTCATGAATATTTAACATATAAATAGAGTAAGACATGAATAGTCAAGAATCGACACACAACTCTAGCAAACATAAAAGATAAACAATACTGAATCCGCGAGAAAGATGCAAGTCTTGATGTGAACAGTCAAGATGAACACAAGCATATAGATTCAGTGTTAGTTTAGGCTAAGAAACTTAGTAGAAGTATATCAAGGCGAGGAAGTCACTAGAAATCACAAGAACTCCAAAAATGAGAACGGGTCATTCATGCTAATACACAGAAACCAAAAGAAGAAAATCTAGAAAAATTAGGGATTTTAACATAGGCGAGTTGAAAAAGCAGTAAAATCATAGAATCAGTCGAAATATGCAAGAGATAGAAGTTTAAATATAAAGAATCGGCTTAAACAATGTTTTAGAAGAAGTTCCGAAAACCCTAATTTTAGAAGAGGGTGAAAACACTTTGAAATCGATGATTCTTGTAAAAAGGATTCAAGAACAGTGTAAAACATCAAAGAAACAGGCTCGAACCATTTTAAAATAGTACAGATCTAGGAGATGCGGGAAGAAATTAGGGTTTCAGAAGAAATCCATATAGAAATGCAAGAACCTGTCTAGAAACCCAAGCATCGTGACCAATACAGCATGATTTTGTTTAAAATCACACCGGTGTGGCCAAGAACAGCCAAATAGCAAACCCTAGATGCAAGTCTGTGGCCCAGGGCCCTTGAAGACCTTAGAGAAGGTGAGCGTGGCATGAGAGAAGCCATTGGAGGCTTAAGAGACGATGAGAGGTGACCGGAGATGGCCGGAGATGGGAGGTCGGTGGTTGAAGATTTGGGTTAGGTTGAGAGCGTTTTGTGAGCAGATGGAATTTTAGGGCGGCGGATGTAGAGAATGATTAGGGTTAGGGGGTCGTTTCGAATTAAAAAGGTAAGTTTTAACGAGGGCCGTTGATCTTTTAGATCAACGACCATGGTTTGATGGGGTCTTGGGTCGGGTAGGTGCATTTAGGGCCTGGGTCGGGTAATTTAATCAAGAATTGTGCTGGGTGTTGGTTTGAAATTAGGCTGAAATTGAAAGGCAGATCTGGCTATATTTTAAATAGCCAATTTTCCCATATGATTTATAGTAAATAACAAATAACTTCTGGAAAATAATTTTGTGTACTAAAATGATTTAAAATAGATATTTAACGTTATAAAAATATAGGAGACCAATTTTATGCATATAAATATAATTATACATTAATAAGGCTAATATTGCAATTATATGCAATTTAGCTTTAAAAATACAAAATGCAACTGTAAAAATGCACAAAAAATATTTTAACCGTATTTTGGCATAAATATAGAAACTAAATGACTAAATCATCATAACAATATTTTGAGGGATAATTATTGAGGATTTTATGAATAAAAGGGAAGGGGATAAATCAATTTAAATCCTTTAAATTATGGGAAAAATTATAAAAATCTTGTGCATGCTTATATGTGCCATTTTGGAAGTATTTATGCATATCAAAAAATATATAGGGAAAAATTGGGTATCAATAGCTGCCCCTCTTTACCCGGGAAGGATGAAAGATTTTTTGGGTAAAGAAATGATGGCCAATTTTGATCGAGCGAAACGGTTCGAGAGACTAGGCCGCACCCTGGCTTTTGAGCTGCCTACATATCCCTGGTTTTACAGGAATCGGGCCATGTGTAGTTCTGGATTCATCGGTGAAGTATACCTACGAAGTCATTTTAAGGACGGACACCACATCTAAGGCCGGACAAATGAACGGTTTCGTGGAAGAGGTTAGGCTCGATATGGTCGGGAGAATTGGAGCAGGATCGCTCCTGCTGGGATAGCTGTTGCTTGCCGGGTTTCCTGCAAATAGAAGCAATATAAGCGTATACTATGCATTAAACATGATGCAAGTTCCCTTCGGACCATGAAAGTTGTCTTTGGACGATTAAAGATGACGTCCTTGGACCATGACGTCCTGGGCCATGAAATGATGTTCTTACGACATGAAAATGGTGCCTCCGAACCATGACGCCTTTGAATAATGATATGCAATTTTTAGAGATCCTCAGGCCATGGGAGGTGTCTTCCGGCTATGAGGATGATGCCTTTTAGACTATGACGCCTTTGGATAGATTGGCGATATTCCAGCCCGTGATATGCAATAGTATGATGTTAACAACACAAGGCTTAGTCTTGTTAAATGTAGGGCAGAGCTTAGCCCGATTGAAAAGCAAATAGACAGTGCTAGAAACAGAGCAATGTTTGTGCAAAGAGGGACAGTGCTTAGTCCCACGCAAATGTGGAGGCAGGGATTAGCCTCATGCAAGTATGGAGGCAAGGCATAGTCCCATGCAAATGTGGAGGCAAGGATTAGCCTCATGCAAATAGGGAGGCAAGGATTAGCCTCATGCAAGTATAGAGGCAAGGATTAGCCTCATACAAATATAGAGGCAAGGATTAGCCTTATGCAAGCGGGGGAGGCAAGGATTAACTTCATGCGATTAGGGAGGCAGGGATTAGCCTCATGCAGATAGGGAAGGCAAGGATTAGCCTTATGCAAATAGGAAGGCAAGGATTAGCCTTATGCAAATAGGGAGGCAATGATTAGCCTCATGCAAGATATGGGGAGGCAAGGATTAGCCTCATGCAAATATGGACGCAAGGATTAGCCTCATGCAGGTATGGAGGCAAGGATTAGCCTCATGCAAATATGGAAAGGCGGGGATTAGCCTCATGCAAATATGGAGGCAGGGGTTAGCCTCTTGCAAATATGGAGGCAAGGATTAGCCTCAAGGAGTCAAGGATTCGGCTCATGCACATATGGAGGCAGGGATTAGCCTCATGCAAATGGGAATGCAGGGATTAGCCTTATGCAAATATGGAGGCAATGATTAGCCTCATAGAGTCAAGGATTAGAATCATGCAGATATGGAGGCAGGGACTAGCCTCATACAAATGGGGAGGTAGGTATTGGCCTCATGCAAATATGGAGGTAGGGATTAGCCTCATGCAAATATGGAGGCATGGACTAGCCTCATGCAAATGGGGAGGCAGGGATTAGCCTCATGCAAATATAGAGGCAGGGATTAGCCTCATGCAAATATGGAGGCAGGAATTAGCCTTATGCAAATATGGAGGCATGGATTAGCCTCATGGAAATATGGAGGCAAGGATTAGCCTCATGGAGTCAAGGATTAGGCTCATGCAAACATGGAGTCAAGGATTAGACTCATGCAAATGGGGAGCCAGGGATTAGCCTCATAGAAATATGGATGCAAGGATTAGCCTCATAGAGTCAAGGATTAGACTCATGCAAACAGGGAGTCAAGGATTAGACTTATACAAATGGGGAGGCAGGGATTAGCCTCATGCAAATATGGAGGCAAGGATTAGCCTCATGCAAATATGGAGGCAAGGATTAGCCTCGTGGAGTCAAGGATTAGACTCATGCAAATGGGGAGGCAGGGATTAGCCTCATGCAAATATACAGGACAGGGATTAGTCCCATGCAAAAAGCAAGAAGCAAATAAGGGTAGCATATGTCTTAGCTGGAGATGTGTTCTGTGATTGATAGCGATCTTGCTACACGGATGTTATCGTTACATTAGATATGCCTGCGTTCAAAGAAAAATAGTAAATTTTGTGGGGTAAGGTTGGTTCGTGCTTCTGTTGGCTGGCTTTATTTTGCTCCGTTCTGAAAGCCTTTTGAGTTCCCCTGGGTGATACCTGACTGTAATGAAAATTGAGTTTTCGAAAATATGCAATTATTGATAAAAATAGAGTTATTGTTTAGAAAACATAGTGAAATATCACATTTTTTTAGATGAACTAGTAACTGTAACACATTTCAGAGACATTGCAACTTTCTCATATCGGAATTTTGAGGGTCTTCCTCAAAATTCTGCCCCAGTTTGGTAGATGATCTTTGACCATTTGCAGACAATAGGCCTTGCCGGACTCCCTTCGGAATTTTGATAATCCTTCTCAAAATTTTTCCCCAGTTTCCTAGTTGATTACTGACCGTCTGACATATGCTGGCGTTGGCTGGACTTGCTCCGGAATGGGTATTCCACAAAATTCTGTAGGGGAAATGAAAATTTTATTATGATATGACCGAACCCATAAGGCTGCCTACGTATCCCCTCTTAAACGGGAATCAGGTCAAGCGTAGTTCAATTACATCATATAAGAAATGTAAAGTAATCTAAGCATAGTATCTTTTGACTGAGTCTGAATTGATCGGTTTTGGCCAGATTTCTCCATCCATTTCTGCAAGTATGAGTGCTCCTCCTGTTAGCACCCTATGGACCATGTACGGACCTTGCCAGTTGGGAGAGAATTTCCCTTTGGCTTCGTCTTGATGTGGGAAGATTTTCTTCAATACCAGCTGTCCTGGTGCGAACTGTCTTGGTTTGACCCATTTGTTGAAAGCTTTGGACATTATGTTCTAATAAAGTTGGCTGTGACATACTGCATTCATCCTCTTTCCATCGATAAAGGCCAATTATTCATAGCGACTTCTTATCCACTCTGCGTCACTGAGTTCAGCTTCCTGTATTATTGGCTGGGATGACAGCTTCGTTACCATAAACCCACATGTAGGGAGTTGCCCGGTTGATGTGCGAACCGTGGTGCAGTACCCTAACAGGGCAAAGGGTAACTTCTTATGCCATTGTTTGTGGCTCTCAATCATTTTCCTTTGTATCTTCTTGATGTTTTTGTTGGCAGCTTCTACGGCTTCATTCATCTAAGGTCTATAGGCTATGGAATTCTTGTGCTTGATTTTGAAAGCTTCACATATAGCTTTCATCAGATCACTATTGAGGTTGGCGGTGTTCTCAGTAATAATGGACTCGGGAACTCTGAATCGGCAGACGATACGATCATTGACAAAATCTGCGATGAATTTCTTGGTTACAGCTTTGTAAGATGCAGCCTCGACCCTTTTTGTGAAGTAATCGATGGCGACCAGAATAAACCTGTGCCCGTTTGAAGCAGTAGGCTCAATTGGACCAATAACATTCATTCCCCAGGCGGCGAATGGCCAAGGTGAGCTTGTTGCATTGAGCTCGTTTGGCGGCACTTTTATCATGTCGGCATGCACTTGACATTGAAAGCATTTGCGGACATACTGAATGCAATCCGTCTCCATGGTCATCCAAAAGTAACCTACCCTGAGTATCTTCTTAGCCATGACGAAACCATTCATGTGTGGACCACATGTCCCGGCATGCACATCCTCAAGTAGCTTAGAAGCTTCCTTTGCGTCCACACATCTTAGTAGACCCAAATCAGGAGTTCTTCTGTACAAGTTCCCTCCGCTGTGGAAAAAGTGATTCGACAGTCTTCGGAGTGTGCGTTTCTGAGTGTGATTTGCATGCTCCGGGTACTCTCCTTTGATAAGTATTCTTTGATGTCGTGCAACCAAGGCTTTCCATCTGCTTCTTCCTCGATATGAGCACAATATGCCGGCTGATTGTGGATCCTCACCGAAATGGGATCAATGTAGTTATTATCTGGATGTTGTATCATGGGATGAAAAAGTGGCAAATGCGTCGGCAAACTCATTCTGAATTCTGAGCACATGTCGGAACTCTATCTTTTTAAACCTCTTTCTCAATTCCAGCACATGGTGCAGATATGGAAATATCTTTGAATTCTTTGTGGCCCACTCTTCTTGTACTTGGTGCACAAGCAAATCTGAATCTCCGATCACCAGCAGCTCCTAAATGTTCATGTCGATTGCCATTTTGAGTCCTAGATTGCAAGCTTCATACTCCACCATGTTTTTAGTGCAGGGAAATCTGAGTTTAGCAGATACCGGATAATGCTGACCCGTTTCTGATACCAAAACTGCTCCTATGCCCACTCCTTTGAAATTTGCGGCTCTGTCGAAAAACATCCTCCAACCATCATATGTTTCAGTTATGTCTTCTCCTATGAATTATACCTCTTCGTCAGGAAAATATGTTTTCAAAGGCTCGTATTCTCCTCCCACCGGATTTTCAGCAAGGTGATCTGCCAATGCTTCTCCTTTGATTGCCTTTTGAGTTACGTAGACGATATCGAACTCACTTAATAGTATCTGCCATTGGCCAACTTTCCAGTCAGCATGGGATACTGGAATATGTACTTCAGAGGATTCATCCTGGATATGAGGTATGTAGTGTAGGCACAGAAATAATGCCTCAGTTTCTGAGCTGTCCAAGTCAAAGCACAGCAAGTGCGTTCAAGCAGAGAGTACCGTGCTTCGTAAGGTGTGAACTTCTTGCTCAAGTAGTATATGGCTTGCTCCTTCCTTCCTGTCTCATCATGTTGTCCCAAAACACATCCGAAGGCTCCATCCCGTACAGATAGATAGAGTAGCAAAGGTCGTCCTGGTTCTAGCGGCACCAGGACTGGTAGTGTGGACAGGTATTCCTTGATCTTCTCAAAAGCTTTCTAACAATCCTCTGTCCAGCTTGTTTCAGCATCTTTCCTCAGCACCTTGAAGATGGGTTCACATATGACTGTGGATTGTGCTATGAAGCGGCTGATGTAGTTGAGACGCCCTAGGAAGCTTATCACATCCTTTTTGCTCCTAGGTGGCGGTAACTCTTGAATCGCCTTGACTTTAGATAGATCCAGCTCAATCCCTCGACGACTGACAATGAATCCCAATAGTTTTCCTGCGGGAACCTCGAATGCACATTTTGCGGGGTTCAGTTTCAAGTTGTACCTCCTTAGCCTGTCAAAGAACTTCCTCAAGTCTGCTATGTGATATGCGGCCTTCTTGGATTTGATAATGACATCCTCCACATACACCTTTATTTCTTTGTGTATCATATCATGGAAGATGGTTGTCATGACTCTCATGTAAGTGGCCCCAGCATTCTTCAAACCAAATGGTCATCTTGTAACAATTTACGCCCCATGGTGTAATAAAAGCTGTCTTCTCTGCATCCTCTTCATCGATCCAAATCTGGTGATAACCCGCGAAGCAATCTACAAAGGATTGGAGTTCATGCTTGGCGCAGTTATCGATCAGGATGTGTATATTTGGCAATGGGAAGTCGTCCTAGGGACATGCTCTATTTAGATCCTGGTAGTCGATACATACTCTGACCTTCCCATCCTTCTTCGGAACTGGCACAATGCTGGCTAACCAGGTTGGGTACTCATCCACCCTGAGAACTTTGGCTTTGATCGGTTTGGTAACTTCCTCCTTGATTTTCACGCTAATGTCTGGTTTGAACTTTCGGAGCTTTTGCTTGACTGGCGGACTCATGGGGTTAGTAGGCAACTTGTGAGCCACTATGGATGTGCTCAAACCGGTCATGTCATCATATGACCATGCAAAAATGTCCTCATACTCTCTTAGGAATCGGATGTACTCTTCTCCTTGACGGTCTCAGTGTCTCCCAAATTTACTGCTTCGGTCTCGTCCAGATTGGACTTAGGCTTATTCTCATAATTTTCGACCTCCCTGACAATTTCCTCAGGTATCTCCTCCTCTTCCTCTGAATCACTATTCTGATGTTGCATTGCCTTATTACATGTCACTGTTACCGGTTCATCAGGAAAAGTAATAATAATGTTGTAGCATAGAAAATGTAAATATAGTAGTGAATGATAAAGAGCAAATGCATTTGATTAAAACTTGAAAAATCATCTAGACAATGTACGGCTCGATGAATCGAGCATTTATTTTGAGACAAGTAAAATTACGGGAAATCCTAAATGGCTAGAATGGCTTATAGAAGTAAATTCTTCCAAGCTACGCAAGCACTCGGCGGGCTCGGGAAGGTGTGGCGGTCCAGTTCCTGAGAGTAGCTCCCTTCGCCACAGTCTGAATAGTGAGGCCTTCTTTCTCCTCCTCCTCCTCAATTATTGCACTGCATTGTATCATTTATTCTGATCTTTCCTTTGCATTTAGGATCACTTGGAAGAGGAGGAAGTGGATGACCTTTAGGTATGCTGATGATGCCAGTATGTGCGAACCAACCTCAGGGGATGGGAAAATTGAAAATAAAGGAAAAACAAAAGGTAAACAAGTCAGTGAGGGTTCTGAAATGTTTGCAATATTTAAACACAGATTGCGAGAATGTAAATTCGCATCCTAATTTGGGAGCCTTGTTGTGCCCGAGCTAGGCCTTGCGACAAGTAGATTTGGAGAACTTTTAATGCCAACAAATGCCTCATTTCATAATGTAAACGATAGACGAATCTTAAAACGAGACTAAGATAAAAATAATAAAATGAGTTACTACTGGCACTTGGCCTTATTACATTTTAGGAAAAGCAAAAAATAAATCTAGCCTATTTGGTCACGAAAGGACTTTCCCCATGCTGAATGTTCTTGTCGTTCAAATCCCCCAGTTCGCGTAGGCTCATTAGCAGGAATGCCTTTGCCAAATGCCCTTCTTCGTTTCCCTCGGCGTTCTGGCAGTCGGTGACCCTCTTTCTTACTTTTCCTTCCAATTCAATTAGGCTGTATTCCAGATATTCCAGCTTCTCGCTAGATTTGGTAGCCCTCTCATTCCATTCATTGATTTGGTCATCTGATGGGAGGTTCCTCCCCCAGTTTAGCTAGAGTGAGGGTGTGCTAACCATACCGAAGCTGGGGACCTCGTGTCTCATTTCCTGCAAAACAAAAGGTTAGACCTTACCCCCACCAGACTCGACTATTTATACATTTGTGATCAACATATCGACATTTAGTTTTCCAAATTAATGCACAGAACGTGGTTGTGTCCGTTGGGATTATGGAAAACCCGATGGACTTTGGATAAGGCTTATCTTAAAGGATCATTATGTGGACAACATAACTGATCCGACTAGGTTTGACCATGACACGTGCATAATTTTAACCAGAGTAAGGTTTCTATGGAGTTTTAGACTGGTACCCTCGAGCGGACAACTCGAGGGGGAAGGCACAGAACCATAGACTGCACCACTGATCGACTGGTTTTACCGCAAATAAGCCTTTCCGAATTTAAGGGTAGTAAATAAGAAGAGCGCAACCACTCATTAAAGCGTTGCTATAGGATTTGATACACACGAGTGGAATATAATGTGGAGAATGATTTATGCAGCGGTTAATAACATGTAGTCAAGTATTTGCACGTAATAAATATAGTATTAAAATAATTGAATGACGGTTACAGGAAAAGAAAATAAAGAGACAAGTCAGTTTCAAGCATAAAGAATGATAAATGCTTAAAAGAAAACAGACAGTCAAAATCAAAAATAAGGGAAGAGTGTACGGGATAAAGCAATGCTTGGACTAATTCATAAGGGCAAGTTCGTTATGGTAAGAGCCTAAAGAATATCCCCAGCAGAGTCGCCATGCTGTCGCGCCCCCCTTTTCCCCTTCCTCACGGGGGGCAAGTTCGAGTTTTGACATTTCATGGGGGTAATAACTCATTTCCTTTTGGGAATTGGGTATTTGAAGAGTCGCCACCTAATGGATTACGGTGCGTTAGGGCACCTAGAGCGATTAACTCTTAGGCTGGTTTGCATTACCGGAGATTAGGGTAAGGGCTCGAAATAACCTCGAGGGGAAGGTGTTAGGCACCCCTCTTGGTCCACAACTATGGGTCCCGGCCGAACTTATATTTACGAATTAGTCCAAAATAAACAATTGAAGAAAATAATTGTAAGCAGAGCATGTTGGGCATTGTATAATTCAAATAATAAGACAAGAATTTAAACAAGTTGTGTGCAGGAAAGTAAAGCTTCGAGTAAAGAGAATTTGGGAGAGGGGTCCTAGGTTGGTTAGCCTATAGGATCACATCAGTACAATGCCCGGTAATCACTCCTTAGAAAGGGGCTACGCGTGGCATTAGCGCACCGGTCATCATATCCATATCTACCCTTCCCATCCCCTCAGTGGTCATGCAAAGCGAGTGTTGGTCAGCGATCTCTATTGCGTGCTGCTACCCGTCCCTTCTTAATGGTCCTGGAGGGATTTAGGACCTCTACCTATAGGTGGTTCTAGACAGACCCCTAAGGTTTTAAAAAGGTAAAATACTAAGGCGAAAAGCAATAACACATAGGACTCTTAGCAAACGAGACCAGGAGGGAGCAAATAAGAGGCTCGGTTTACCTCCACAAATAAGGCATGTAAACAGCACGACTCAAACACAAGTAAGGGCCTTTTGTTAAACACTATCCTAAGGTAGAACGTCTAAATGAATATACAGAAGACAAGCAGTTTATTTTTGTAAACTCAGAAGTAAAGCCCTATCAGTTACCTACTGATTTTTAAAGCATGTTAAACCAGAAGAACATTAAGTCATAGAAATAGTTTCAGAGTTACAAGATTCGAGAACGTCCTATAGGCTTGCCTATATGCGACATGCAGATGAATACATTTTAAGGTGAAACAAGGCAGGTTTAAAACGAACTTTTACTCCCTATAGGCATGCTGTCTAATGATAGATTAAAGTAGTTTCGAAAGAACTCGTTTCAGAAAAATAAACCATTAATTAGACTAGTTTCGAAATGGACTGAACATAGACTGGATTGATTTAAACTAGTTTAGGAGGACAGGCAGAATTTCTAGTGGCATTCCTTATAGGCATGACATCTAGTTGTTTAACACTGATTTCAGAAACTTTGCAGGCATGAATAACATGTAAACAGTTATTATAATAGAGGCTAGGTTAAATTATATCCTATAGGCATGGCATCTACTTGTGAAACTGATTTTAAGACTTATAAACATGATTTCTATTATGAATCACTTGAAACCTATAGGCATGATTTCTAAAATGGATAGACAAACATGACAAGATGTGAATATCCTATAGGCATGTTTTCTACTTAGTAAGGCAATCATATCAAAATGTAAAGTCCTATAGGCATGGTTTCTACCCGTATTACCCCACAAACATGTAACAACCCACCCCTTTTCACTAATTACCCCAATATTCGTTTACAAATTATTACAGACCATATGAATGAATTACAAAATAAATAAGAAAAAAAGAAAATATTCTATAGGGAGCCTTCAATTAGGCCCAGGTTTCCAAAGCCTCAAATGTCCAAATTCCATAGACAGTGTCATAGTCTAGGTGCCTCAAAGTTCCCTAAGAATCTCAAGGATCCCGGGTAGTGCTTACACCGAAACTTGGTAACCAAATTGAATAAGTGCAGTGTGTAAGGGCCAACCTCAGTATGCCGGAGTTTAGAGGGCTCACAAGAGGATCCCAAAGCTGTACACATACTGGAGCGGGCAAAACTTATTGACTTAGGAGTAAAGTGAGAGTGGTTGACATAGTTTGAAAGGGTTTTTGTAAGAAAACAATGTTAAAAGAGACTTGTTTGAAACAGTTTTGTAGAATAAAAGAGAGGGTCATGTAGTAAAACAGCTTTGAAAAGAGAGAGTTACATGATCAAGAAACAGCAAATTAAACATGGAATCTAAAATCACATCAGCAATGTTCACAGGACCAAAACCAAGAGGAAAGAAACTACACGCAAGGGTGATGGGGATTGGGCACACATAGAACACATGATTGTAGACACAGAACCAACCAAGGTCTTAGGAAGTGGTACAGACATGCTCAAACACAACTGATCAAGCACATTCATAGAACCAGCAATACTTAAGAGGGTTTAGTATGGGATCCAAATGATTTAAGACCAATTCCAGAATTATACAAGTCAAGAGTGTAGACTATATAGAGGGGATTCATACCATAAACCAGATAGTGCAAAAATAGAATACATAAAGGGGAGCATGGTCATACTGATCCTAAGAAAGGAGGTTCACAATATGCTAATTATGTAATCATATTAACTGCATGTTTTACAGCAAAACCATAAGTAGAAGCAAACTAGAAACAAGATGAACTGAAGCAATAAAAGAACCATGTTGTTGTTGAAACTTGAATTGAAACTAGAACATACCAGTAAAGAGGACAGTAAGCAAAAGTGAAGGAGCAGGAGAGCACAATTGTTAGCCTAGCTTGCAGCCGGCTAACTCAGAATAAGAGCAAGTAGCACGAAGAAAGAGCAGAAAGTTTTAAGTGTGTGAGAGAGAGTGTTTGTGTGTAGTGACTGTGGAAGAGAGCCATTTATATAGTAGTTTGAAAACTGGTTAAAAATAAGGTAAGAATCAAATTGTTCAGTAATTATAGAACTCAGAATAAAAATTAGTTCGAGTCTCCCTTTAATTAAGGGAATCAGTGTAAACAGTAAAGAACATGTGGCAAGTAAGGAAAGAAATCATACATAGCTGGAGTATAACAAATAAGGAAAGATTTCAAAATAGTGCAAGTATAGAACACGTAATTAGGGCTAGGTTAAGAAAGTTTTAATTAAGGAAATAATCAGTAACAATCAAGTAACAATGCAGGCAAGGCAAGGGAAAATTAATTAAGGCAAGCAAATTAATCAAATTAATTGGAAAGGTAGGAATCAGAGTTTAAAGGGAAGTGTTCAAATCAAACCAAGAAACAGGGAATTCAGAATCAATCAAAGAGAAGGTCATGAAAAGAGTCAACATGTTTAACATATAAATAGAGTAAGACATGGATAGTCAAGAATCGGTACACAACTCTAGCAAACATGAAAGTTAAACAATACTGAATCTGTGAGAAAGATAAAAGTGTTGATGTGAACAATCAAGATGAACACAAGCATATAGAATCAATGTTAGTTTAGGCTAAGAAACTCAGTAGAAGCATATCAAGGCGAGGCAGTCACTAGAACTCACAAGAACTCCAAAAATGAGAACCGGTCAGTCATGCTAATACACAGAAACCAAACGAAGAAAATCTAGAAAAATTAGGGCTTTTAGCATAGGCGAGTTGAAAAAGCAGTAAAATCATAGAATCAATCGAAATATGCAAGAGATAGAAGTTTAAATATAAAGAATCGGTTTAACCAAAGTTTTAGAAGAAGTTCTGAAAACCCTAATTTTAGAAGAGGGTGAAAACACTTTGAAATCGATGATTCTTGTAAAAAGGATTCAAGAACAGTGCAAAACATCAAAGAAACAGACTCGAATCGTTTTATAATCGTACAGATCTAGGAGATGTGAGAAGAAATTAGGGTTTCAGAAGAAATCCATATAGCAATGCAAGAACCTGTTAAGAAACCCAAGTATCATGACAAATACAGCATGATTTTGCTTGAAATCACACCGGATTGGCCAAGAACAGCCAAATAGCGAACCCTAGATGCAAGTCGGCGTGGCCCAGGGCCCTTGAAGACCTTAAAGAAGGTGAGCGTGGCATGAGAGAAGCCATTGGAGGCTTAAGAGACGATGAGAGGTGACCGGAGATGGCCGGAGATGGGAGGTCGGCGGTTGAAGATTAGGGTTAGGTTGAGAGCGTTTTGAGAGCAGAGGGAATTTTAGGGCGGCGGATGTAGAGGAGTGATTAGGGTTAGGGGGTCATTTGGAACTAAAAAGGTATGTTTTAACGAGGGCCGTTGATCTTTTAGATCAACGGCCATGATTTGATAGGGTCTTGGGTCGGGTAGGTGCATTTAGGGCATGGGTCGGGTAATTTTATCAAGAATTGGGCTGGGTGTTGGGTTGAAATTAAGCTGAAATTGAAAGGCAAATCTGGCTATATTTTAAATAGCCAATTTTCCCATATAATTTATCTTAAATAATAAATAACTTCTGGAAAATAATTTTGTGTACTAAATTGAATTAAAATAGATGTTTAACATTTTAAAAATATAGGAGACCAATTTTATGCATATAAATGTAATTATACATAAATAAGGCTAATATTGCAATTATATGCAACTTAGCTTTAAAAATACAAAATGCAACTATAAAAATGCACAAAAATATTTTAACCATTTTTTGGCATAAATATAGAAACTAAATGACTAAATCATCATAACAATAATTTGAGGGATAATTATTGAGGATTTTATGAATAAAAGGGAAGGTGATAAATCAATTTAAATCCTTAAAATTGTGGGAAAATTTATAAAAACCTTGTGCATGCTTATATGTGCCATTTTGGAAGTATTTATGCATATCAAAAAATATATAGGGAAAAATTGGGTATCAACACTCCCAAATCAGAAAAACCTAGAGTTCGCAGGCCTCGGGCTGACGCCAAGGTCTCAACTTCTGCTGTTGTGACAAGTCCCCACATCGAGGATGAAGGTGACCATGATGATGAAGGCTCTTTGGTACAAAGGATGAGACGATGATCCGCAGGTTGCTGGGCGGAAAGCCGTCGGACCGGGGGTGGTCGATATGGACCAAACCTGTGCTGAGGGGACCCTCGAGGAGGGTGCGGGCACAGTCCCCGAGTTTCAAGTCGGACATGGTACAGTCCGTGTCGATGAACCTGCTGCTGGTGATTTCGAAGGGCTGGAACCCGAAGCTTCTCGGGGGCAGGATGAGGCCGTTAGAGAGATTAGTGCCCTGGGTGGCCTTAATTTGGGCGCTCCGTACTCACCGGGGGAAATCAGGGATGCACAGGACCCTGATACCGTCGGTGTGGGGGCCTCTCACGGACGGGAATATGTGCTCGGAGACCTCTTCGATGGTATCGACGAGGACATCAATCTCGATGCTCTCGTCGCTCGCGAGGAGGCGGAGAGGCTTCAACAACAAGTAATATTCTTTGACATAACTTTTGCGCTTCAAACCTTTGCCCTTGAGTTTCTAAATTCTCTGCTTTGTTGCAGGTTAAGAAAATGTATGACCATGCCTTCTCTAAGCTTCAAAATGTACTTTCGAGCTGTGGGGAAGAGCTCGAGAAGCTCACCTCGGAGCTGAAAGAGTCGAAGGCCTCTTCTGCCCGAAAGGGGGAGGAGTTGAGCAGGCTTCGAGTGAGTTTGGAGGGAGTGCGCCAGGAAAAGGCTGACCTTGCCGAGCAGGTAACATGGCATCCACGAACTCGTCTTTTATTCTTAAAACTTGATGCTTATCAACTTGTTTTGCCTTTGTAGATTGGGCAAAAGGATGCCCTGGTAGGGCAGCTCCAGGAAGAGAGTGCAGCCAAGGATGTGGAGATCCTCGAGCTGAAGGGGCAGAATGATGCCGTGACCTCGGAGAGGGACCTTTTGTGGGCGGAGTTGGCATCGACCCAAGATCTTCTTCGAAGCACTCAGAAGGAGGCTGTTGCACTATCCGTGGCCAAGTCTGAGGCCAAAGAAAATGCATCTTCATACATTAAAGATGCCACCACCGCAAATGAACGAGCTAGAGAAATATCCGAGGAGGCCAAGCAGAAGCTGACTCGGGCCGTTGCTTATGCTCGTTCGTAAGAAAGAGGGAGTCTCTTGAGGAAGTAAGCGCCAAAGGTGCCGATCTCTCGGCTGAGATCGAGGAAGCCCGAATCTTGGAGGAAGAATCGACATTTTTAGCCACTTCGGACAAGGGTTTCGGGGATGAACAAGAGAGTAGTGATGGTGAGGAATAGGCCCATGTCGTCTTCTCCTTTTCGTTTTTGTGTATGAATTTTTCGGGGGAAAGGCTTTGTAGGGATACCCCTTGTAAATATATTTTTGGAAATATAAAGAGATTCTTCTGCTTCAAATCTTCAATTTTTTTTCTTTTATTTCGGCGCTCAGGCGAGTATAGCCTTTGAATTTTGATGTTGGCTCTTCGGAGCCTATACTCGAAGTAATCGGAACCCCCAAGATTGAGCATCATCTCAATACTAGGTTGATAGTTCTTTTTAGAATCCAAGCTTGTAGTACCTGGATCCTCGAGACCTTGATAACTCTCGAGCATTGTATGATAGTGTCACTTGTGTGATATGGTTTTGAAGTGATCAGGGGGGAGGGGGGGTAGGGGGGTCCCACCAGTACGCTTCCCCAAAAAGTGGTACTGACATGGTCAGAATTAATTGGCCTTCTGAATCGGCGAACAGTCGCCGCTTGCTCTATATATGTACTTGTTGTTCCCTTATTTGGGGATTCCACAATTTTGAGTGACTTTCCCCTTTTAGGGCGCTTCTTCCTTGCACCAATTTTCAATTCAAAGCTTTCGCCCAAGTCTTCATCTTTCCTTTCTTGTTTTACCATAGTCATGGCTGCTACGCCCAAATCAATTTGTCAAGGAGAGGAGAGTTCCGCCTCTGTTCCACGCCCAGTCGGAGATACACCGCCGGTGTCCGGTAGGTTAGCCTCGAGGTGCTTTGTCTCGATGAGGGATTTTACGTTAGAGAGACCTCCCAACGTTCAGGGCCATCGAGAGCATGCATCAAGGTTTATCTCCTAAATAGGGGAGGAACATCTCGAGGTAGTGCAGGTACCTTCCCCGGAAGAGAGCAACGTGGCTCACGTCGAGGGGTTTTTGAATCTATATACGTACCCTTTTACCTTGGGCCCTCTCGATAGGGTCGTGCTTGAGTTTTGTAGAAGATATCAGGTTACCCTGGCACAGGTTCACCCATATTTTTGGAGGATAGTGCTGATGATAAGGTACTTTGCAGATAAAGTCGGGCTCGAGTTCACCCTCAGCCATCTTATTAGATTGTACCGGCCCTTGCATTACCGAGGCCTGATTACCCTGCGACGTCGGTCCACCCAATCACTTGCTGCTAGTAATGAAGAGGACGGGGACCGAGAGTGGATGAGTCAATTTGTCCGAGTGCGGACTGCCGATATTATCCCCGCAGAGTTCTTTCCATTTCTTGAGAAATGGAATTTCACACGTAAGTGGTACACTCGTGTTATTACTATTTTTGTCTATGGTGGAGGCGGGCTCCGTAAAGACGTTTTCTTTTTCTTCTCTTCAGCAATCCTGTGGCTGTCATGCAAGGTTCCCGACTTGGCGGATTGGTCTCGGAAACTTGCAGCCTGTTCAACTGATGATGAGCGTAAGTGGCGAGACCTTTCCAAGGGTAGATGGGAGGGAAACATCATGGTACGTGCTATGTGGCTTGCTTTCTTAGAAAGGCACTTTCTTTTGTGTGTACTGACTCCTTCTCCACAGGCATCGGAGACCTTTCCGAGATGAGACCATGTCCCCTCGGGGAGGGGGAAAGATCGTCGGCTTCGGGGCCGAGGACTGACAACAAGCGGAAGGAGTCCCCGAAGAACGAAGGTGTTCATAGTGAGGCAAGCCCTGCTCGGAGGCTCAAAGAAGATGTATCAGCTGAGCCTGTAGTATCTGAGGCTTCTAGCCTTGGAAAAATGGCTCCTCCTTTGCTGTCGTCTTCCTTTCCCGTCGAAGGTACTTCGAGGGACAAAAGTCTTCTGCTGTCTTTCTCTTCTCTTGCCGAAGGTACTTCGAGGCAAATTCGAGGCCAGGGACCGCCCAAATCGAGCGGGGTAACGAGCAACCACATTCCCATCGGGAGTAATTCTACTGGGGCCGATAAGACCATGCCAGTAGGTGCGCGCTCAACCTTTGATGAGGCTCAGCGGCTCTATTCTGCGGTGAGTTTTGGTCGACTGTATTGGCTTTTCAGCTTTGCGCCTTCATTTACTTATTGAGCTCCTTTTTCATAGGCTTTTGACAAGCTCAAGTCTGAGTTGTTCCGCCGTGAAGCCAGGTTGCGATAAGCCTTGGAAAAGGAGAAATCCCTCAAGATATTTTGTAATAAAAGGGCAAGGGAGCTGGTATACATGCAGTACGAGGCGAGTCGAAGCAAGAACTACGAAAGCTACCTCGAAAGACTGGTAACCTTTGTTTTGAGGGGATGCACATCTCTTCTCTTTTCTTCGGAGATTAATATTTTGATACTTCAGTTGTAGAGGAAGATGGAAAGCCTGGAACGTCTTTGGGGTGAAGTTGGTCAGGCCAAGCATGAGTGTACTGAGCTAAAGGCTCAGGCAGATGCCCAAGTTGTGGCCAAGAAAAATGCTTTGTCCAAGGCTTCTGCCTTCGAGGAGCAACTCCGGAATGCTCGTGAGAATAGTTCGGTACAAACGAGCACGATCGCGATGCTCGAGTCTGAGCTTTTGAAGATGAAGGCCGAGGTTGTGGACGCTCGAGCTGAAGCTAAAGTGATTCGAGCTAAGGCTGATAAAAAGGTGGTCGTCTACTTAAAAGACGCTGCTGATGCCCGGGCTGAGCTGAGAAGTGCTTCTAATCAGGGCTTCAATGCAAATCTCGGCGGGAAACTCTCGATGAGATTCATGCTAGGGGCTTCGATCTCTCGGAGGAGATAGCACAGGCGAAGGCAGGTGAATACGATGCCAAGTTCCTCTTATTCGATGCCGAAGATAATGAAGAAGAGGCCGACGGGCCGTAGTCCCCGAGGGGAGCGTAGACTAGGCCTTGCTTTTTGATTGTTTTCTTAGAGAACTTTGTAAATGGAGCTTTGTATATACGTATAAAAGGAAGCCTTTTGGTTTAACCTTTCATGTATTTTCCTCTTCTTGCGTACGTCTCTTTTTGTTTTGACTTCATATGTCTGTCAATGTTTGGCCAGGTGAACTGGACTTTGAGGTAAACAACCCTTAGGTTTGTAAATCGGCCCTGAGGCTTATTGGGCTAGCCCGTAGGCTCTTACGCATTTGCGCTTAGGCATTTTTTGGTTAACTATTTCGGGCTCAGTCTTCAAGTCGGATCTCGACTCGAGCTCATCGACCCTTAAGTTTTCGAATTTTAAGCTGGCGTCTCGGCTCTTACGCGTTGGGTCGATACGACCTTTAGTTTAAGCTGGCGATAGTGGCTCTTACGCTTAGGGTCGGTGCGACCTCTAGTATAGGCTTATTTTTCCCTCGTTGAAGTTTTTTTGTTCGTCCGACTCTTCGACGGTTCGATAAGAACCTCGATTGCGAGCCGTTATATGGCGATGGGCGAGCACCTCAGGAGGTTTCGCTCGGTGGCTGACTGTTTCGAAGCCTGTTGTTTGGAGCTGACATAGTTGAAGCTCTTTTGCTTATGCTGAGGGTAGCCTGATTAACCGGTTCTTTTTGAAGTATTTTAGAAGTAATTTGGAGGCATGTGAGTTTATTATCGACGGTTGGACGTCCCTGAGTCGCGTTGGTTTGGCTGGTACAGCCTTGTGACCATAGTCAATGTATTTGGCTATAGCCGTTTAATCCCCGAGTGAAGTAGCTTCGGAGTCTATATCAAGGGTATGCCTTTTTAGGGGTCTTACAAGTTCGAATATATAGCCTCAACTTTAAGATCAGGACCATGCCTTTTGTAAGGTCTAATAAATTTTGACATGCCTTACTTGAGGTCTTATAGATTTGGTTACTTGGTACAAGTATAACTCATGCTTTGCTTGAGGTCTTATAGGTTTGGTGTTTCCTTGTGAAGGTTTTACGAGCTCGAGGTTGCCCGCATGGGGTCTTATAGCCTCGAGTTTGGCAAATTGATGGGGCGAAAGTCCCTGAGACATCGAGAGTCTTTTGGATCTGGAACCATTTTGTGTAAACTTGGAGTTGCCTTATTGAGGGTTTACGAGTTCGAAGTTTCCGACCCGGAGGTCATATGGTATCGATTTTTTGACGTCAGTCCCCGAGTGCTCGGGAAATTTCTGGATCTAGAGCCATTTGTCGAAAAAATAGCGAATTTCTTCGAAGCTCAAAGTGTTTTGATGGAAAAATATTCCTTGATTACTTGGCACAAGTATACATGTTCTCGTCGTCAAGGGTTCGACTATTCTATGCGGACACAGTTCATTCGACCGTTTGGCCTGATACATCATTTTCCTATTGAGACCCTTTTTTGCTTATCTTGACTTCTTTGAAGGGATGATCTCCCGGGGGGGATGCCCCCCAGTATTCGAGGTTGATTGAAGAGAAGCCTTGAATACTTGTTAAGTTCCCCTCAAGTAGCATATCGATGTTGCCTCGTTAAAAACCTTGCCGGTAAAAGGAGTGCAACACATGCTTTAAAAGCCGAGGTCTTCAAGCTGGAAAGTGCTTCAACCGTTCTGATCGGACACCTATACGCAAGTTAGTGTAAGATGTAAAATAAAAAGGGAGACGATTATACCTTAGTGGTGATGGCGCTTCGAGCCTCGACGTGCTTCAACCGTTTGCTCCGAGGACGCGGTACGGTCCTTCACTTGTTTATTCGGGTATAGCCGAGAATGTATCTTGTGATTGCTATTTCCCTATTTGCTTATCTTTTAGCTCATTCGATGTCGATGCCGGTGCCATATCGTGTACCGCGAACATCTCTTGCTGCATGCTGTTCTCCGTACATAGTTTTTATTTGTCCTTTGTCGAAAATTTCATCATTTGATGAAGAGTCGATGGTACTGCTCTCATGCAGTGTATCCATGGCCTTTTGAGGAAGGCATTGTATCTCATGTCTCCTTCGATGACATGAAACTTGGCATTTTGGGTCGTGCCGACCACGTTGACCAGGAGGGTGATCTCCCCTTTTGTCGTCTCGCTTGCAATGTTGAATCCGATGAGGACTCGAGAAGCGAGCACGATCTGGTCTAACAGTCTGAGCTGCTCTACCACCCTCAACCTGATAATGTTGGCCGAGCTACCTGGATCCACAAGTACACGTTTAATTTGAAATGTATTCACAAGAAAAGAGATTACCAGTGCGTCATTTTGAGGCTGAGACAAGGTCTCGATGTCCTTGTCGCTGAACGTGAGAGCGTCCTCGGGTATGTAACTTCGAGTTCACTTTTCCCTGGTGATGGATATTTTTGTTCGTTTGACAATGGGTTCTTGTGGGATGTCGACTCCTCCAACAATCATATGGATGACACGATGTGGTTCTTATGTATCATTTTTCCTATTCGCCTCTTTTTCCCGGAATTGATTTTTGGCTCGGTCGCTGAGGAACTCTTGGAGAAGCCCTTTGCTGATCAGTCGGGCTACTTCTTCTCGGAGCTGTCTGCAATCTTTGGTCCTATGACCGTGTGTGCCGTGAAACTCGCACACCAGGTTGGGGTTTCTTTGTGATAGATCTGATTGTACGGGTTTTGGACACCTGGTTTCTCTGATTTTACCGATGGCAGAGACGACGTCTGAACATCAATGTTGAAGTTGTATTCGGACAATCGGGGTGCCTCAGTCGGTCCTGTATGTCTGTCGAATCCGACATGCCCACGAGTCCTCGAGGATTCTGACCTCGGTCTGTCCTTCGATCATTTCGGGGTATGTTACGCCTTGGGGCATTTCTTCGATCTTCAGTGTAAGGTTGATACCTTTCCTTGTCTGGCCTTGGTTCCTTTGCCAAGAGCCTGTTAGGATATACTGAGCCCGAGGGGGCTCCTAGTTGGTCGTCCTCGACCCTATTCTTTGACTGATATCGGTTGTGGACATCCGACCAAGTCACGACGGGATATTCTATCAAGTTTTGCTTTAGTTGCTTTGAAGCTATCGAGCTTCATTCGTTCAAACCTTGGGTGAAGGCCGGCACCCCCCAGTCATCGGAAACTGGTGGTAATTCCATTCGCTCCATTTGGAAACGAGATACAAACTCCCGCAAATATCTCATTTTTTCTTTGTTTGATCTTGAAGACGTCGGATTTTCTTGTAGCGACCTCAATGGCACCGGCGTGTGCCTTTATAATAGAATCTGCCAGCATGGCAAATGAATCTATTGAATTTGGGGCTAGGTTGTGATACCAAATCATGGCCCCTTTTAAAAGTGTTTCTCCGAATTTCTTCAATAGGACGGATTCAATCTCTTCGTCCTTTAGGTCATTCCCCTTTACAGCACAAGTGTACGCAGTGATGTGCACATCGGGGTCCGAGGTTCCGTTGTATTTCGGGAGATCAGGCATTCTGAATTTCTTGGGAATGGGCTTTGGAGCAGCGTTTGACGGGAATGACTTTTGTACAAATTTCTTTGAATCTACACCCTTCAGGGTCGAGGGTGCGCCTAGTATCTGATCGACCCTTGAATTGTATGTCTCCACCTTTTTCTCGTTGGCTTTTATCTTCTTTTCGCCCGATTCAAAATCTTCTTCGTGAGGTCCTCAAGCATCTTTATGACAGCAGGATAGGCTGCTGACCCGTTGTTGCTTGATCGTTCTGGTATTTTTTTGGCTCGAGGAGCCGCCTCCGGTGCTGCTATGGTTGGAGTTTTTTGGTGGCTTTGCAGTTGAGCAATCGCCAGTTGTTGTGCCTGCAAGATCTCAAAAATGACATGAAGGCTAACCTCTCGTTCTTCCTGAGCTGGGGTTTTTCTGAGCTTCTTGTTGGTTCTCTTGGCGTATACACCTGTCGGTGTGGGAGCTTATATCGACGTGTTGGGCGTTGCGTGAGACCACGTCCACAGGAATTGGTTCTGGTGCATCCTCTGGGTTTCGTGGTGGTACACCAATACCTGGAACACTGGAACAACTACACCATTTTCTCCATGGTCCTCAGGACCATTGTTCTCATGTGCAGTTACTGAGTTTGACATTTTGACCTGAAATCAATGATTCTTTGTCAAGAAAAAACGTGAAAGATAACTTGCGTTATGTAGTAAACCAGCAATAAAACAATCACTATTATTTTTAGCCCTACGGTGGGCGCCAAACTGTTTACGTTGAAAACGGTAATTATAGTTAGATTTGATTTTGTGGTTCTAAAAATACGTGATTTGTTTTTATGCTAGTTGATAAGCAATGGATGTGTAACGACCCGACCGGTCGTTTTGAGCTTTTGCACCTTGATCGCCAGTTCCCGGGCATGACTTGCCCCGTGTTATGCATTATGACTGATGTAGATCGTCGGTTTTGGTTTTCAAGGGAATCGGGATGAAATTTGAAGGAACAGTCTTAGTTGAAAACTTCGAATTTGAAAGGTTTGACCAAGAGTTGACTTATTTGTGTATGAGCTCGGATTGGAGTTTTTATGATTTGGTTAGCTTCATTAGATGATTTGTGACTTAGGAGTGTGATCGGAATTGGTTTTGGAGGTCTGGTGTAGAATTAGGCTTGAATTGGCGAAGTTAGTATTTTGGCGAATTCCGGTTGATAGGTAAGATTTTGATCCTAGGGTCGGAATGGGGTTCCGAGAGTTGCTGTAGCTTCGTTTAGTGATTTGGGATGTGTGTGTAAAGTTTCAGGTTATTCGGACGTCATTTGGTTAGGATTTTGATCGAATGCGTGTTTCGGAAGATTTAGAAGAACTTAGGCTTGAATCCAATGTAATTTGAGGGTTTTGGTGTTATTTGTGGTGCTTTGATGATTGGAGCAAGCCTGAATGATGTTTTAGGATGCGTTGGCACTTTTGGTTGAGGTCCCGGGGGCCTCTGGGTGATTTCGGATGGCCATCGGGATGATTTTTGGACTTGGTGAAATCCTGAGGTTGCTGGTATATAGTGTTTCCGCATCTGCGGAGGAAGGGCCGCATATGCGGTTCCGCAGATGCAAAAGGTAGGTTCGTAGGTGCGAGTTCTTGGAAGGTTGGCTGTTTCCGCAGGTGCGGGCTTGGGGCCGCATCTGCGATGCCGCAGATACGGTAGAAGAGTTGCAGAAGTGAAAGGGCGAAGCCTGGGTGGTTCCGCAGAAGCGGACAAGTGTCCGCAGAAGCGACATTTTGATCGCAGAAGCGGCTTCTGCTGGACAGGAATATTTAATTCATCTTTGCGAAATTTTGGAATAGTAACATATTTCACTTCGGACTTGGAGAGTTTTTGGGCGATTTTGAAGAAGGCTTCAAGGGCTTTGATCAGGTATGAACTCTTGGACTTAAAAACATGATTCTATGGTGTAAATGCATGGGTTAGAGCTGAAAACTTAAGAAATTAAAGGTCAAGAATGGTAATTTAGGGCTTGAACCTAAGAGAGCTTAAACTAGGGATTTAAGAGGTCAAATGGACTCCGATTCTTGTGATTTTTTATATGTATAGACTCGTGGCGAGATAAGTAATCCGGTGATGTTAATTTTCTAATTTTTCGAGAAGTGGGCCCAGGGCTCGAGTTTTGCAAATTTCGTGAATTTCGATGTTTTTCGATTCTTTTCGATTGGGTTATGTCCCCTTAGCCTATTCTGATGTATTCGCTTTTATTTTGGATATATTCGATACGTGTGGAGGCCGATTTGAGGGGCAAAGGCATCGCGAGCTAGAGATTTCACCGGTTCGAGGTGAGTAATGGTTGTAAATGATATGCTGAGGGTTTGAAACCCCGGATTGCACATCATAGTGCTATATTGAGGTGACTTGCACGCCGGATAGCGAGCGTAGGGTAGAGCACCTTTGGGGATTGTGACTTGGTCCGTCCCGATTGATGATTTTACCGCGTATTTGACTGAAACTTATTTGTTATTATCATGATTTGGGCTGATTGCCATATTTGGGCTTCGCGCCATTTACCTGAACCCTTCGGGGATTTTTATCACTGTTTCCTCACTATTTTGATTTACTACTTGAACTCAATCCTGTTGATGATAGTGTTTTGCAAACTCAGCCGTTTTAAATGAACTTTGAGACTTAAATGATATTTCCACTGTTGTTTGGGCTGAGCACTACTATATTGTTTATGCCCGAGGGGCTTATGATGTTTTCTGGACTGAGTGGGGCCGATGGCCATATGTGAGGATATATATGAGTGACGTGAGGAGGCTTTCAGGCCTCGAGTGTTATGTGAGGAGGCTTTCAGGCCTTGAGTGTATTGTGAGGAGGCTTTCAGGCCTCGAGTGTATTGTGAGGAGGCTTTCAGGCCTCGAGTGTGATGTGAGAAGGCTTTCAGGCCTTGTTTTATATGCCACGAGGTGGCCTTATATTGCGCTTGGGCCGTAAGGGGCCCCTCCGGAGTCTGCACACCCACAGTGAGTGCGGGTACCCATATGGATCGGGCTGCGCGCCGCAGCGGTTACTATATGATACTGTTCTGAGATGTGATCTGAGAGAGAGCCGTAGGGGCTGAGAGTGTTTCTGAGAGTGAGCCCGAGGGGCTGGTACTGTTTTGAGATATTGCTCGAGGGGCAAACTTTTATGTGCTCATCTTGCATATTTACTTGCCTTTTTACCTGTTATACTACGGTGTTTGTGCCCAAGGGGTGGATTTTTGTGTGCTTATCAGCACTAACTATTTTGAAATCGTTTTGCAACTGTTGAAAGGATCATTTTCAAAAGAGATTTAAACTTAGCCAATATATTTCTAAAGATTTCACAGCTTCATTGTTTTCTCAAAGGATTGTACCGTGCTTCTATACAGCATGTTGGTTGCTTTACGTGATCTCTTACTGCTCAGTTGTTATTTACCTTTATTACTCACTGGGTTGGAGTACTCACTTTACTCCCTGCACCTCGTGTGCAGATGCAGGTATCTATTCACCCGGTAGCGGGTTTTGGCTGATCAGAGGCAGAGTTACATGAGTTAAGGAGGTGACTGCCAGCGTTCGCAGCACCATGTTTTCTCTCGTTGTTCATTATTCCGGTTTTGTATATTTTAGGCCTTGTAGTGGTTTTACATTCTGATAGATGCTCGTGACTTGTGACACCTCGGTTTGGGCTGTGTCGGGATGGTTCTACCATTATTATCTAAGTTTCCGCAAATATTTCTTATTAAATCATGCTTCATAATGTCTTAATGGTGATTAACTGCTTAAAATAGGTGTTCTGTATTGGTCTGGCTGGCCTTGTCTTCACGAGAGGCGCCATCACGACCGGGTTCGGGAATTGGGTCATGATAGGATGCTAAGTGTGAGACGAGAAAATAAGATAATAGCTTGAAGGTAACGTATCAAGCAAACCGAATGGCTAAGAATCAGGGTCTCGAGCTGGTTGATACGGGGCCTCGAGGTCGAGCTAGGCGTTAGTATCTGAACAGTTGGTGGAGAACTAACAAATTTTAGGGCCTTGATGAGGGCCTCTTACGATCAATGATGAGCAATAAATGAAGAACAATTAATGAAACATAATAAATGTAAGCAATATATGTAAATAATGAGATCAAAGGAGAATATGTTTTTGTTAGAGAGCAGAGAATATTCTTGTTCTTGTATTCAATATTGTGTGTTGTATATCCTTTACAAAATGACAAGGATCCCCTTTATATAATAGGGGAAATCCCAACGTGGTACAGATGCATTTATTACAAAGATACGGGGCTGATACAACCATTCAATGCCACGGTACGGGCTTGTACTATCCTACTAGACTTGGTTAGCTTTAGTCACGTGCTTGGGAAACTTCCTGTTTTACCATCATAACCACCGACGTGAATTGCCCGAGGTCGAGCGCTGGGAACCCTCGGGGTCGAACCTCGAGCTGAGTCTCGAGCCTCCTGGATACATGCTCATGAAGCGTCACAATGGCTATGAAATCGAACCCTCTTATTTTCACCGCATACAAGTCAGTCATAAATAAAATAAATCTAGCTTTACCTGGTGCCGTAGGTAGGGGTCCGACGATGTCCATCCCCCACTTCATGAACGGCCATGGTGACAAGACCGAGTGTAGCTGTTCACCGGGTTGGTGAATCATTGGTGCAATCTCTGGCATTTGTCGAATTTTTGGACGAACTCTTTGGTGTCCTTCTCCATGCTGTCCCAATAGTAGCCTGCTCTGATCACATTTTGGACTAAAGAATCGGTGTCGGAGTGATTTCCACAGGTTCCCTCATGAATTTCTCGGAGCATGTAATATGTGTCCCCTGGTCCCAAGCATATTGCTAGGGGCCCATCAAAGGTTCTTCTGTATAGAGTTCTATTTATGTCGAGTGAGAATCGGGCTGCTTTGGTTCGCAGGGCCCTCGACTCTTTTGGGTCGACGGGCAGCTTCCCATTTTCCAAATAATTGATATACTTGTTTCTCCAATCCCATGTCAGGCTAGTGGAGTTGATCTCGGCATGGCCTTCCCCGATCACTGATTTTGATGCTCAANGCGGGTTTTGGCCGATCAGAGGCAGAGTTACATGAGTTAAGGAGGTGACTGCCAGCGTTCGCAGCACCTATGTTTCCCTCTCTTTGTTCATTTATTCCGGTTTTGTAGTATTTTAGGCCTTGTAGTGGTTTTACATTCTGATAGATGCTCGTGACTTGTGACACCCCGGTTTGGGCTGTGTCGGGATGGTTCTACCATTATTATCTAAGTTTCCGCAAATATTTGTTATTAAATCAGGCTTCATAATTGCTTAATGGTGATTAACTGCTTAAAAGAGGTGTTCTCTATTGGTCTGGCTGGCCTTGTCTTCACGAGAGGCACCATCACGACCGGGTTCCGGAATTGAGTCGTGACAAGTTGGTATCAAAGCCTAGGTTACTATGTCTCACGAGTCATGAGCAGGTTTAGTAGAGTCTTGCGGATCGGTACGGAGATGTCTGTATTTATCCTCAAGAGGCTGCAGAATCATTAGGAAAACTTCACATTCTTGAATTCTTATCATACGTCTTTGATTCAGCTTGAAAAGAAACTCTTGAAATTCCTTCCACGCGTTCGTAAGCACGCATGAGTGCTCAGTATCAGATGTGCCTTGATGGCTTGTGATTCCCCGATCAAGGGGCGAGATGTGATCTCTATGAGTTTGATGTTGGGCCAGTCTGGAAGACTTGAGGCCGGATCATTGCCTATGGCTTGAGCACTGAGGTGCTGATTGTGTGAGTAAGGGTTTTGAACTTATATGTTCGGCAGTGTCCCTATTAGTGGAAGTGATGCTTGAATAGCTATGTGATGAGTGTGTTAGTACTGCGGGATGTATCCGTGTAACTTGGAAGTGACGACGAAGGCCTGCGGGATGATAAATGAACTATTAAATGTATGATTCCATTGTGATTGGATGTGTAGCTCCGAGTTATGGGCGCGTGAAGAATCTTTTCATGTTTCCAGTCAAGAGTGAAGTAAGTTTTATGTTGCGGTATGAGTTCAGACTCAGGAAGACTAAGCGGCTGTGTAATGAGTATGGCGGTGGAAGGTATACAGAAATGTTATATTGAAGCGAAGCAGGTGGGTTATCTCCTGCGGAGTGTTCTGAAGTGGTGTGATCCTTATGTGTATGTTAGAAGGTCTCAGGTGTAATTGAAGGGTACGTGTTGAAATTTGAAATTTCGGGTCGCTTAAGAGAGTGGGCTTAACTGCTGCGGGAGTGAATGCAAGAATTGTAGAAGAGTTAGAGTACGGGGTGATCTGTGTTTTCACAACTTAGAAACAATTTGAGTTTAATCTTACTATGTTATTGTGGCATCAATAGAGTGAAAGCGTCAAGAGTTATTGAACGTATTTTGATCTATGGCTTCGAGCCAAGTGGGGGAGTCTGCTGTGAGCAGTTGATTGCACGGTTAGGTGCTATGTTGGTTCCAGTTTGGGGCATGCGAGTGAATTAGCTATGGCTAGAGTAAAGGAAAATTTTGACAAAGGTTATATTATGCTTCATAAGGTATGAGAATCACAGGATGTCTTAAGCTGTTGTTGGTAGAGGATGCTTAGTGCATAGAGCAGTGAGTTGCTTGGGTGTATTAGGATGAGGATTTCATTTTGCGGTATCGGAGTGCCAATGAGGCACGAGTGGTTCTGTTCGTTAGGTCAGGTAAGTTGTAGTTTGAATAAGAGTGAATGACTTTCCAGAATGGTTCTAATGTGTTCAAGATTGTGCAGGAAACAATCGGATATTTTAAAGTGCATGTGTGGTTAGAAACTGTGTTTTCATTGGAAGAGGTTCAGAATTGTGGTATTTCTATGTTTATTATGGGATTCGATGTATCTGTATTAGGGAGGTAAAGGTAACGGATTTAGGTTCGCGGGAAGTTCTTCAGAGTAAAGTATTCTGGAATATGGTGTTTCTGGGAATAATTGAGAGAGTAATTTAGTGGCTTATGGGTCCTAGACAGTGTGGTCTTGTGCTTGGGTCTCGTGTAGTAAGCCCGGGATTGAGAGATTGTGGTACTACAGCAAGAGGGAGCATCAAGTTGAAATGAATTAGAAGGAAATTCAGATAGATGGTATGGTTTGATAGTCGACCGAATCGGTATGGTAAGGATATAATCAATTCCTTGTATATGTTCGAGGTAGTGGGTTCTTACAGGTATTTTGCAACAATGCTCATGGGCCTTGATGGCTTGCTTAGCTTGGACTAGTTAGAAGGATTCGGTCCTGGCAGTTTAATTTGTGCAAATGGAATTGGGAGAGTTCTTGTTGATTTATGTCGTGGCTGGAGCGGTGCATTTCCTACGAATATAAGAGGTATGGGATGTGTAATGATTTTTCTTCTAGATAGGATCAATGGAAGTTCTTGACTAGTTGGGTGCATAGATGTCTGTGGCTCGGAAGGGAGATAAAAAGTTTTCCTGTTGTCCTTGGATGGTGTGGTATATGCGGTATGTTGTGGAGGATCGAGATTTGCGTGTGTGAGGTTTCAGTTAAGTTTAGTAAGGAAGTTCATAACACTCTTAGACAGCGGGTAGCCTCAGATTGATTAAGGAAATGGTGTTGTTATTTGGAAATGATTTGACGAGAGTATAGATTTCAGAAAAAGAGCAATGTGATTAAGTTGATGGCACTTCAGTAGTATTATGACACTTTCGGGCTGGATCGACTGCTGACATTCGAGTTTGCTGGATGGCACAGAGGAATTTAAGAGTATCTAATGTGGAATGATTGGGTATTAGAGGTGCGGCACATATATTCGGGTGGCGAAATTGGGATAGGATATGATGATTCATGTGTCGTATGGACGTGGAGGCGAAAGTTCTCATATTCAGGCTATGTTGTGATTGTAGATCGCGTGTATCAGCACTGTTTAGCGACTATCGAGATTTGGAGGCCCGAGTGGATCTTTCCTTGCTTGGTATGTTAGGTTTTCGACATGATATTGGGGTGTGGACTGGTTGTTTCCGTGTGGTTTTATTCTGGACTATTGCGATAAGATGGCGCGGATGGCTATGTCGGGAAATGCCATGGATTGAGTGGCGATGTTCACCGGATTATGTTCTATTTGAGTCGGCTTGGTTGGCTCCGAATGGCATTGTTGAGGGAGGTATTGATTCGACCGTTGTTGAGCTTATCAGTGATCTGGGGAGATCTATGAGTTACCTTTCCGTGTGTCGAGATGCTAGGATTTGTTGGTTATAGGAACATATGGTGCGGTTAAATTGGGGTCTCTTAGTGGAATTTGAGCGGGAAGAGTAATTGAGCGATGCATAGTGAACGCCGTGTCGGTTGTGTCCTATCGGGTGGCGTGGCATATGCTATTTGTTGCACCATGGGTGTAATGATTTTCTTTGGTTCCAAACATCAGATCGTGCGTGGTCGTCGATTTTGATCATAGCGACTTGAGGTGTTTCATGTGTAGCAGTGTTTGGATAGGATCGTGCACTGTAGCGAGGCTACGTGAAGATATGACCTTTTGTGGTAGATTCATGTGTTCTATTTCTATGATGTGAGACGGGGTCTCAGCCTTGTGTTGTGATGGTACTGCTGAGCTTGAGGTACAACTCTTTCGTTTGGGGTCATTTTCATGATTTGAGTATATTCAGACCGTTTCTTATTAGTGCGCTAGTTATGCAAGTTGTGGCTCAGGCCTGTATTGATGTATCATGTCACCAGAGTGGTGTGTTGGATTTGAGGTGATCGTTGGGGTCATTAATGAATACGAACGGATTTGATTTCAGCTGGTTGGAAGGATAAATATCGAGGTTCGGTTCAAAAATTTGCTATGGTCCTTGCCAAAGGAGAAGTAGCCTTATGGATGGCTGATTTGAGAAATGGTTGTGATTTATTGCGTGTTTCGTTTATCATTTGCAGTATATGGAAGTGTTAGAATGAGACTTTAGTTGATAGGAGGTTTTCTACCGGTATTCGGGTGTCGTGTGCAGCTGCTATGAATGGAAGTTATCACTACATATGTTTGAGTTACGTGGTATATCAGATAGTTGCGTTTGAGGTTGCAGGCAGGGGTTATTACAGCTGGTTCGAGTTTATTCTGAATAGAGATGTGAGGTTCTGATCTTGGGTATGATTTTGGAAGATGAAATGTGGTTTTATGGCGTATGGGCTAGATTAGATGGTGAAATATCAGTTACAATGTGTTATCTGACTTATATGAGATAGGGTGACGTGGGATCACCCCCGGGTATGTGCATGGTAAGGTTATTCAGCGAGTGGTTGGCTTTTAGAAAAACTCTGGGAACATTCGAGGACGAACGTGTGCTTAAGCGGGGGAGGATGTAACGACCCGACCGGTCATTTTGAGCTTTTGCACCTTGATCGCCAGTTCTCGGGCATGACTTGCCCCGTGTTATGCATTATGACTGATGTAGATCGTCGGTTTTGGTTTTCAGGGGAATCGGGATGAAATTTAAAGGAACAATCTCAGTTGAAAACTTCGAATTTGAAAGGTTTGACCAAGAGTTGACTTATTTGTATATGAGCTCGGATCGGAGTTTTTATGATTTGGTTAGCTTCGTTAGGTGATTTGGGACTTAGGAGCGTGATCGGAATTGGTTTTGGAGGTCTGGTGTAGAATTAGGCTTGAATTGGCGAAGTTAGTATTTTGGCGAATTCCGATTGATAGGTGAGATTTTGACCCGAGGGTCGGAATGGGGTTCCGAGAGTTGTTGTAGCTTCGTTAAGTGATTTGGGATGTGTGTGTAAAGTTTCAGGTCATTCGGACGTCGTTTGGTTGGGTTTTTGATCGAATGCGTGCTTCGGAAGATTTAGAAGAACTTAGGCTTGAATCCGATGTAATTTAAGGGTTTTGTTGTTATTTGTGGTGTTTTGATGAATGGAGCAAGTCTGAATGATGTTTTAGGATGGGTTGGCACTTTTGGTTGAGGTCCCGGGGGCCTCTAGGTGATTTCCGATGGCCATCGGGATGATTTTTGGACTTGGTGAAATCCTGAGGTTGCTGGTATCTGGTGTTTCCGCATCTGCGGAGGAAGGGCCGCATATGCGGTTCCGCAGATGCGAGAGGTAGGTTCGTAGGTGCGAGTTCTTGGAAGGTTGGCTGTTTCCGCAGGTGCGGGCTTGGGGCCGCATCGGCGATGCCGCAGATGCGGTGGAAGAGTCGCAGAAGCGAAATGGCGAAGCCTGGGTGTTTCCGCAGAAGCGGAAGTCGCAGAAGCGACATTTTGATCGTAGAAGCGGTTTCTGCTGAACAGGAATATTTAATTCATCTTCGCGAAATTTTGGAAGGGTGACATATTTTGCTTCGAACTTGGAGAGTTTTTGGGCGATTTTGAAGAGGGCTTCAAGGGCTTTGATCAGGTATGAACTCTTGGACTTAAAAACATGATTCTATGGTGTAAATGCATGGGTTAGAGCTAAAAACTTAAGAAATTAAAGGTCAAGAATGGTAATTTAGGGCTTGAACCTAAGAGAGCTTAAACTAGGGATTTGAGAGGTCAAATGGACTCTGATTCTAGTGATTTTTGATATGTATAGACTCGTGGCGAGATAAGTAATCCGGTGATGTTAATTTTCTGATTTTTCGAGAAGTGGGCCCGTGGCTCGCGTTTTGCAAATTTCGTGAATTTTGATGTTTTTCGATTCTTTTCGATTAGGTTATGTCCCCTTAGCCTATTCTGATGCTTTTCGATGCGCGTGGAGGCCGATTTGAGGGGCAAAGGCGTCGCGAGCTAGAGATTTCACCGGTTCGAGGTGAGTAATGATTGTAAATGTTATCCTGAGGGTTTGAAACCCCGGATTGCACATCATAGTGCTATATTGAGGTGACTTGCACGCCGGATAGCGAGCGTGGGGTAGAGCACCGTTGGGGATTGTGACTTGGTCCGTCCCGATTGATGATTTTACCGCGTATTTGACTAAAACTTATTTGTTATTATCATGATTTGGGTTGGTTGCCATATTTGGGCTTCGCGCCAACTACCTGAACCCTTCGGGGATTTTTATCACTGTTTCCTCAGTATTTTGATATACTACTTGAACTCAGTCCTATTGATTATAGTGTTTTGCAAACTCGGCCGTTTAATTGAACTTTGAGACTTAAATGATATTTCCACTGTTGTTTGGGCTGAGCACTACTATATTATTGATGCCCGAGGGGCTTATGATGTTTTCTGGACTGAGTGGGGCCGATGGCCATATGTGAGGATATATTTGAGTGACGTGAGGAGGCTTTCAGGCCTCGAGTGTTATGTGAGGAGGCTTTCAGGCCTCGAGTGTATTATGAGCAGGCTTTAAGGCCTCGAGTGTATAGTGAGGAGGCTTTCAGGCCTCGAGTGTGATGTGAGAAGGCTTTCAGGCCTTGTTTTATATGCCACGAGGTGGCTTGATATTGCGTTTGGGCCGTAAGGGGCCCCTCCGGAGTCTGCACACCCACAGTGAGCGCGAGTACCCATATAGATCGGGCTGCACGCCGCAGCGAGATATGGATCAGGTTGCGCACCGCAGCGGTTACTATATGATACTGTTCTGAGATGTGATCTGAGAAAGGGAGCCCGAGGGGCTGAGAGTGTTTCTGAGAGTGAGCCTGAGGGGCTGGTACTGTTTTGAGATATTACCCGAGGGGCGAACTTTTATGTGCTCATCTTGCATATTTACTTGCCTTTTTACCTGTTATACTACGGTGTTTGTGCCCGAGGGGCGGATTTTTCTGTGCTTATCAGCACTAACTATTTTGAAATCGTTTTGCAACTGTTGAAAGGATCATTTTCAAAAGAGATTTAAACTGAGCCAATATATTTCTAAAGATTTCACAACTTCATTATTTTCTCAAAGGATTGTAGCCTGCTTCTATACATCATGTTGGTTGCTTTACGTGATCTCTTACTGCTCAGTTGTTATTTACCTTTATTACTCACTGGGTTGGAGTACTCACTTTACTCCCTGCACCTCGTGTGCAGATGCAGGTATCTATTCACCCGGTAGCGAGTTTTGGCCGATCAGAGGAAGAGTTACATGAGTTAAGGAGGTGACTGCCAGCGTTCGCAGCACCATGTTTTCTCTCTTTGTTCATTATTCTGGTTTTGTATATTTTAGGCCTTGTAGTGGTTTTACATTCTGATAGATGCTCGTGACTTGTGACACCTCGGTTTGGGCTGTGTCGGGATGGTTCTACCATTATTATCTAAGTTTCCGCAAATATTTGTTATTAAATCAGGCTTCATAATTGCTTAATGGTGATTAACTGCTTAAAAGAGGTGTTCTCTATTGGTCTGGCTGGCCTTGTCTTCACGAGAGGCACCATCACGACCGGGTTCCGGAATTGAGTCGTGACAAGTTGGTATCAAAGCCTAGGTTACTATGTCTCACGAGTCATGAGTCAGGTTTAGTAGAGTCGTTGCGGTATCGGTACGGAGTATGTCTGTATTTATCCTCAAGAGGCTGCAGAATCATTAGGAAAACTTCACATTCTTGAATTCTTATCATACGTCTTTGATTCAGCTTGAAAAGAAACTCTTGAAATTCCTTCCACGCGTTCGTAAGCACGCATGAGTGCTCAGTATCAGATGTGCCTTGATGGCTTGTGATTCCCCGATCAAGGGGCGAGATGTGATCTCTATGAGTTTGATGTTGGGCCAGTCTGGAAGACTTGAGGCCGGATCATTGCCTATGGCTTGAGCACTGAGGTGCTGATTGTGTGAGTAAGGGTTTTGAACTTATATGTTCGGCAGTGTCCCTATTAGTGGAAGTGATGCTTGAATAGCTATGTGATGAGTGTGTTAGTACTGCGGGATGTATCCGTGTAACTTGGAAGTGACGACGAAGGCCTGCGGGATGATAAATGAACTATTAAATGTATGATTCCATTGTGATTGGATGTGTAGCTCCGNACCGCATACAAGTCAGTCATAAATAAAATAAATCTAGCTTTACCTGGTGCCGTAGGTAGGGGTCCGACGATGTCCATCCCCCACTTCATGAACGGCCATGGTGACAAGACCGAGTGTAGCTGTTCACCGGGTTGGTGAATCATTGGTGCAATCTCTGGCATTTGTCGAATTTTTGGACGAACTCTTTGGTGTCCTTCTCCATGCTGTCCCAATAGTAGCCTGCTCTGATCACATTTTGGACTAAAGAATCGGTGTCGGAGTGATTTCCACAGGTTCCCTCATGAATTTCTCGGAGCATGTAATATGTGTCCCCTGGTCCCAAGCATATTGCTAGGGGCCCATCAAAGGTTCTTCTGTATAGAGTTCTATTTATGTCGAGTGAGAATCGGGCTGCTTTGGTTCGCAGGGCCCTCGACTCTTTTGGGTCGACGGGCAGCTTCCCATTTTCCAAATAATTGATATACTTGTTTCTCCAATCCCATGTCAGGCTAGTGGAGTTGATCTCGGCATGGCCTTCCCCGATCACTGATTTTGATAGCTCAACAACAGCCCCGGGGAGTATGTCATCTTCCTCGACAGATGATCCCAGGTTTGCGAGTGCATCGGCCTCGCTATTCTGCTCTCGAGGTATGTGGACCAGAGTCCATTCTTTGAAGCAGTCTAATGTAACTTGAATTTTGTCTAAGTATCTTTGCATCATGTCTTCTCAAACCTCGAAGTTTCCATTTAGCTGGTTTACCACCAGAAGGGAATCACATTTTGCTTCGATGACTTCCGCTCCTAGGCCTTTGGCCAATTCCTGACCTGCAATCATAGCCTCATACTCGGCTTCGTAGTTAGTCAACTTTGCAGTTTTTATAGATTGCTTAATCATGCCGCCCGTAGGTGGCTTCAGAACTATACCGAGCCCAGACCCTTTCACGTTTGAGGCGCCGTCGGTGAACAAGGTCCATACCCCCGAAGATGTGCCCATTTTTAGTAGAAGTTCTTTCTCTACCTCGGTTACGAGGGCGGGCGCAAAGTCGGCCACAAAATCCACCAGAATTTGGGACTTGATAGTTGTTCGGGGTTGGTACTCGATATCGTAACCCCCCCCCCCCGAGTTCGATGGCCCATTTGGTCAGTCGGCCTGATAACTCAGGCTTATGCAATATGCTTCGAAGAGAATATGTCGTTAATACACAAATATGATGGCATTGAAAATAAGGCTTTAATTTTCGAGATGCGCTTATCAATGCAAGAGCTAATTTTTCTAGGTGCGGATACCTGGTTTCGGCATCTTCCAGGGTCTGACTTACATAATAAATAGGGAATAGCGTACCTTCTTCTTCTCGAACCAGCACAACATTTACCGCTACGTCGGATACGGCCAGGTACAAGTACAACGTTTCATCCTCCTTTGGGGTGTAGAGTAAAGCTGGGTTTATCAGATATCGCTTCAACACCTCTAAGGCATATTGGCATTCCAGAGTCCATTCGAAGCTGTTTTTCTTTTTGAGTAAGGAGAAGAATGGTGACTCTTGTCTGATGACCTCGATATGAATCGGCCCAAGGCTGCTATCCGCCCGGTCAGCCGTAGTACGACCTTCACATTGTTTACCACCGTCATTTCTTCGATGGATTTGATTTTATCGGGGTTGATCTCAACCCCCTTGTTTGACACCATGAAGCCTAAGAATTTGCTCAAACCCAATCCGAAGGCACATTTCTCGGGATTGAGTTTCATGTTGTAGCTTCTGAGGATGTTGAATGTCTCCTGCAAATAAGTCAAATGGTCCTCCGCGCACAGGGACTTAACTATCATATCATCAATGTAAACTTCCATGTATTTGCCTGTTTGATGTTCGAACATCTTATTAACTAGGCGTTGGTATGTGGCTCCCGCACTTTTTAACCCGAAGGGCACCATATTGTAGTAGTACATACCGTACTTTGTGATGAACGAAGTTTTTTCCCTATCATCGGGGTTCATCCGAATTTGATTATACCCCGAATAGACGTCGAGAAAGGTGAGGACCTCGTGGCAGGCCGTGGCATCGATCAAGTGGTCGATGTTGGGCAACGGGAACGAATCTTTGGGGCACGCTCTATTTATGTCTTTATAATCTAGCACATTCTTAACTTATTCCCCTTTTTGGGAACTACCACCACATTGGCCAACCATTCGGGATATTTTACCTCCCTAATAGACCCTATTTTGAGGAGTTTTGTTACCGCGTCCTTGATGAACGCGTGTTTTACTTCGGACTGAGGTCTTCTTTTTTGCTTCACCGGTTTGAACCTGGGGTCGACACTTAGTCGATGGGTGGTTATTTCCGGCGGGATTCCTGTCATATCTAAATGGGACCACGCAAAGCAATCGATGTTATTAATAAGAAATTGAATGTGTTTTTTCCTGATTTTTGGGGTCAATCTCGTTCCCAGGTATACCTTCTAATCCGGGAGATGCTCGATCAAAATAGCTTGCTCCAACTCTTCAACTGTTAATTTTGTTGCATCCGATTCTTCGGGGGGCAACAAAGGTTCGGGGGGAGAGGAAGACTTCTTCATCGTTCTCGAGGGTCTGTTTGCCCTCCGGCTCCTCCGAGGTGGAGGGTATTGAAGTTGGTGCCTCCCCATGAACCGTGAACATCTCCTTCACCGCATGTTGTTCTCCATATACAATTTTTACACCGTCTTTTGTCGGAAACTTTATCTTCTGATGAAGAGTTGACGATACTGCCCTCATGTTGTGTATCCATGGCCTTCCAGGCAATGCAGTGTACCTCATGTCACCTTTGATGATATGAAATTTGGTATTTCAAACTGTATCATACACGTTGACCGGGAGGGTGATCTCCCCCTTCATTGCTTCGCCGGCCATGTTGAAGCCGTTGAGGACTCGGGAGGTAGGTATCATTAGATCGAGCAATTCGAGTTATTCTACCACCTTCGACCTGATTACGTTGGCCGAGCTTCCTGGATCCACGAGTACACGTTTAATTTGAATGTTATTCAAGACAAATGAAATTACCAGCGTATCATTAGGTGGATGAGACAAGGTCTCGAAGTCCTCTTCACTGAATGCAAGTATATCCTCAGGCATGCGGCCCCAAAGTTGCCCTTCAATTGCAGCGGAAACTTTTGCCCGCTTGATCACGGATCTTTGAGGAGCGTCGGTCCCCCCAATGATCATATGAACTATGTGCTGAAGGTTTCCCATTCCGTTCCTCCTGTCTACCTCTCTTTCCTCCAGGGCAGGAATTTTCTGAGCTTCTTGTTGTTTTTCTTGGCGTGTACTTCCGTTCGTGCGAGAGCTTATACCGACGTGTTACGCGTTGCGTGAGCCCACATCCATGGGGATTGGTTCTGGTGTGCCCTCACGGTTTCGCAGTGGCACACCGGCGCCTGAAACAGCTGCACCATTCTCTCCATGGTCCTCAGGACTGTTGTTTTCATGTGCATTCACTGAGTTAGACATTTTGACCTGAAATCAAAGATTCTTGGACAAGAAAAAGTGTGAAGAATAACTTGTGTTTTCAATAAACCAGCACGAAAACATTCACTCTTATTTTTAGCCCCACGGTGGGCGCCAAACTATTTACCTTGAAAATGGTAATTACAATTATATTTTATTTTGTGGTTCTAAAAATATGTGATTTATCTTAACATTAGTTGTTAGGTGATTGATGTTACGTGTGAGCTTTAAAAGTAAAGCAAGAGCGAGATGCAGTGTCATTATTCAAACCGAACAGCGGTTAATCGGGGCCTCGAGCTAGCCTAGGCCAGGCCTCGGGGTCGGGCTAAAATGCCTGATTGGGAATGGCCGATGAAGAGCTAACAGTTCTGAGAGCCTTGATGGTGGCTCTTTATGATCAATGATAGGTAATAAATGAAGAACAATTAATAGAACACAATAAATGTAAGCAATAAAATCAAAGGAGAGACAATGGAAAGTGTTCAAGTTAGAGAGCAGAGAATGTTCTTGTTCTTGTATTGAATATCGTGTGTTTTATAAAACGATAAGGGTCCCCTTTATATAGGAGGGAGTCCCAACATGGTACATGTATAATTATTACAAAGAAACGTAGCTGGTACAGCTATTTACTAGTATGGTACAGACTAGTACTATCCTTGCAGGTATTGTCAGCTTTGGTCACATGCCTTGGGAACTTCCTGCTTGTCCATGGTAGCCACCGATTTGTAAGCAATAAAATCAAAGGAGAGACAATGTAAGCAATAAAATCAAAGGAGAGACAATGGAGAGTGTTCAAGTTAGAGAGTAGAGAATGTTCTTGTTCTTGTATTGAATATCGTGTGTTTTATAAAACGATAAGGGTCCCCTTTATATAGGAGGGAGTCCCAACATGGTACATGTATAATTATTACAAAGAAACGTAGCTGGTACAGCTATTTACTAGTATGGTACAGACTAGTACTATCCTTGCAGGTATTGTCAGCTTTGGTCACATGCCTTGGGAACTTCCTGCTTGTCCATGGTAGCCACCAATTTGTTCTTCCCTGAGGTCGAGCATAGGGAACCCTCAGGGTTGAACCTCGAACTGTGCCTCGAGGCTTCTGGAGGCGGGCTGCGAAATGTCATAACCGTCATAGAATCGATCTCTCTGATTTTAGCCGTATACAGTCCTGTATATTTTATATGTTAGTATTGTGGCCTTGCTAGCCCTGTGTGGATGTTCAGTTTGGTATTGCTGGTTGTAGACGTTCATGGCGGCCTCGTCGGTCTGCACAGTTATGTATATGAGCTTTTGGCTATGTTTACCCCTCAGATGAGAGAGACATTATTTTCATTTAATTTTGAATATGGCCTCATCGGCCTAAGTTGAGCTTTACCCCTCTAGAGTTCACAGTTACAGAGTGGTACGCTCGGGCCGAGTATGGCATTGGGTGCCATCCACACCTCTTCAGGTTTGGGGTGTGACATCGCTCCGTCCAGATAATATCACAATAGTCATCTGTAACGCTCCGCCCAGACAATATCACAATTGCCACTCATATCACTTCGCCCAACCAATATCAGCGATATACCACCCTTATACTGCACACAACAGCAATCAATCCACACAACATGTCCACATGTGCCACAATATCACAAAGACAATGGTTCCAAAGTTTCATCACTGATATGTGATCATAATTAATCAACAAGGTGCACAAGGACATCGAAATGGTAAAATACGAATGTGTTTTAAATAATAAAGTATTACCGCGGCTAAAACAAGTGTGATGATCTCATTCACATAGCAACAATGTGATGGAGCATATTCCATATACAATTCATCCCCAGAATAAAGCATATTAATAGCCTAAGCTCTATTTCGGTCATAAGCCACGCATAACACCCGTGTACACGCTCGTCACTTTGTGTACATGTTGCTTTTCACATAACACAAATAAACAATTAAGGCCAAATCCTAAGGGGTATCCTCCAACATAAGATTAGGCAAGATACTTACTTCAAACAAGCACAACCTGTACTCTAAAAAGCCATTCCTGCGTGAATCAGCCTTCGGACGGCTCGAATATAGCCAAAATAACTTAATAAAATCAATAAAATCCATAAGAATCAACCCCCGCACAATAAATCTTCGGTCTTGAAAAAAAATCAAAAAATAAACTCGGGCCCGCCTTCTAGAACCCGACAAAGTTACATATTCCGAACACCCGTTCGAATACGAGTCCAACCATACTAATTTCATTCAAGTCCGACTTCAAATCGGGGTTCAAATCCTCAAAATACATTTAGAATAGTTTTTACTAAAATTCTCAATTTCCCTAATTTAGATTCATCAATTAAATGTTAAAAGCAAGAATGGAATCATGAATAATAACCATATCAGAGTCAATAATATTTACCTCAATCCAAATCATGAAAATCCCCTCCAAAATCGCCTATATCTGAGCTCCCAATCTCAAAATGTGATAAAATAACTCAAAACCCCTGAAATGAAATATTAAATATGACTGCCCAGTGGTCCCCTTCACGATCACGAATAACAACCGTTAGCTGCCTCCTGAAGCCCCTACGCGAACGCGACCACAGGGACGCAAAAGCAGTGCATCATCCACCAAACCTACTTGGACGCAAGATCCTCCAATGAAAGCGGAGGCCAAAACACTTGAGCTCCCCAGCATGACCAAACAATACACGGTCGTGATACTCCTCTGCGAACGCGAAGAGATAGATCCCTCAGGTCCACGAACATGACCCTCAGACTTCGAACGCGAAGAATAAAAGGTTTCCAGTCCCAAACACACTCCGAGATCGCGACAACACACCCGCGATTGCAATGAACACCAACATACTTAAACATCAGCAACTCTCACATGAGAGTCTGAAGCCCATCTGAAACGCACACGAGGCCTCCGGGACCCCGCCTAATTATACCAACCAATCAAAAAATATAATATGGACCTACACAAGGCTTCAAATTACACAAAATAGCATCAAAACCACAAATCGCACACCAAGTTAAGCTTAATGAACTATTGCAATATTCCAACTTTCAAATTTACGCCGAACATGCCTAAACAACTCGGAATCACCTCAACTTTGGCACATAAGTCCCAAATTATAGAAAGAATATATTCCAACTCCGGGAACCACAATCCAAATCCTATAACATTGAAGTCAACTCCTGGTGAAACCTATGAACTTTCTAAACCTTCAAATTGTCAACTTTCGTCTGTTAAAGCCAAAACCTTTTAGAAGCATCCAAATGCAAATAAGGGCATAGGCCTAAGTCCAAAATCTTACAGACCTAACGAAACTATCAAAACTTCGATCTGAGGTCAAATATGCAAAAGACAAACTTGGTCAACACTTCTAACTTAAATCTTCTAAAATTAGAATATTCTTCCGAATCAAATTCTGAACCACTCAAAAACAAAAATCCACCATATACGCAAGTCATAATACATCATATGATTCTATTCAAGACCTCAAAACACTGAACGAAATGCCAAATCTTGTAACGACTGGTCGTGTCGTTACACGTGCGAATAATTTATATTAGTGAGCATCCACTGGTAGCCTAGACTCGTGCAGTTACTATTATAAGTATTTGAATCTTGATATCCTCATATCCTGATTGCGAAAGATTTAATATACCTTATATTGTGTGCTATCTCCTGTTTGAAAAGCATGTTTACATATCAGCATTATTGTGTTTTTATTGGTAGACTTGATTGATGATAAAATGCTTTATTCCATATGATGTTTTTGCCTATTGTGATTATTAAGTTGATATTACGTCCGAATATTAACCTCTTTCCACTACTTTAGGGCTGGACTTGATACTTATTGAGTGGCGTATTTTTTACTCATACTAAACTTTTGGACATTTTTGTGCAGGTTCTCAGGCTAGTTTTGGAGGCATAAACCCATCAGAGTAGGAGTGCTACTAGGAGACTTTGTGGTGAGCTACTTACATGATCTGATCCGCAGCACATGGAATCCTCCCTTCTCTACTATTTATATCTGTCTTTATATTTTAAATTTTCGGATAGACCTTGTATTTAGTTGTGATCTTTTACTCCCATCATATGCTTGTGAGTAGTTGTGACATTCGGGTTCTAGAAAGTTGAGACAGTTCTGGTCACATAGACCCTGTTTGAGATTTATGCATACTTGATATTTGAGTTATGAATTGTTCCTCCTTGTTTTTATATTATGAATCAAGTAAAGGCTTAATAATTTTACTTTTTAGTATTTTTAAGTGTTGGCTTACCTAGCAGGTGGGTTAGGCACTATTACAACCTTTGGTTAGATTTCGGGTTGTGACAATTGGGAAATGAAGGTGACACCTTAAAGGCAGATCAAAAGTGATCTGAAGAAGTTAGCATAGCAGTGACTTGGATTATCATGGTTATAGAAATGATCGGTTCCTTTGGTATGGTAGGGAATTACTAGTATTTTGTGGTAGGTCTTTTTGGCTTGGCAGTCCGCGTGAATCGGTTGACTTTGAAAGACTCATTTTCTACGGTTAATTATTATGGAAGTGGGTTAGTAAGAGCTTGCGTACTATCCTACTTATGATTTGGAGTAGATAACGGGATTCTTGTACTTAGATATGGCATCAAGATGGATATGGTAACTTGGGTGATTTTTGGTTTGCTTTGCGAGGTTGTGGTCATCTTTGGGCAGGAGGATTATGATCAGAGATAGCGCAAATGATACGAGTTTCTTAAGAAGCATAGTAGTATGAATTTTAGTATCACCCAGAAGGGGAATGTGTTGTAGAGGATGCTTATAGGTGAGGTTTGTGGATAATTTGACTATGCGCTACAGTATTTGTATGATAATTAGTTGTTGAGGTTCAAATTTTAGTTGCCTAACATGAAAAGACGAAAGGAAATGCATGTTTCGAGTTTCTTGCAAGTGTGACATCAAAGTTGTGTTTGAATTGGCATGTTCACTAGGATATGGAATCTTGCACTTTTGAGGTATAGAGATAAGATTTCTAGAGGTGAGACTGTCTCTTGGGTTGTAAGCAATGGAAGTGTGTTAATAGCTGTCACACCTCCTTTTTACCACCCCGAGGGGGTGTAAGGGAGTTTTTTTCAATTTAAGTCACATATATCGAAATGGAATTATTTTATTTATTTTTAGAGTCGCCACTTGGAATAGTTTATTTGATTTTTCAAGTCACCAGTTTATTTTAAATCCCAAACCGAGGAAATTTTGACTTTATTTAAATGTCTACGAAACTAGAAATTCTAGATAAGGAATTATGTTCACCCGGGAGAAGGTGTTAGGCGTTCCGGGGTTCCGTGGTTCGAGCACGGTCAGTTATATTAATAATAATTCGACTAATTATCCGATTTACTATATGTTTTAAACCTATTGTGCATATTTAGATACATAACCGCATTTTAATTATTTTAACCGCTTTTAGGATTTATGGAATTATTTCATGAACAAGTTACGATTGTCGTACACTTGCCGTTTTGGGACACACCGCCAACCACGCTACATAAAATGCACCCGTGATTCGCGATATGTTTATTTTATTAATGTTCGAAGTTGTTATGATCGGGTCACATGAAATGCACACCCGAATTATGGAAATAGGCATCGAAACTATGTCATGAGAACCGTACCCATAGTCACGATAATTTATTATAAACGCGCCTGAAGCAAACTACGAATGTTCAAAGTATTTTCTATACTAGATGGTGTTAATGTGAGGGCCATGGGTTATGGATTTAATTGTGGATGGCACACCTCAATTTATTCAAGGAAGAGATTGTCCTCAACTATAGCGAACTAAGGATGTTCATTTTTAAAACTAATTTTATGTTCAATATAAGGCTATTAACTGTAGGTATGGAAATATAAGGCAGGTCTTTAGTTATTTGAAAGGAACTGGGTCTGTAGCAGGCCCAATATATTATTAAGAGCAGTTAATAAAAGAAAAATAAAAGTTGATACCAACTGGGCTCAAAATTGAGCCCAAACATGAAGACAAATGAGGATAGAAATAAAGAAGCCTGCTTTTGGCTTGGCAGCCTTATTTAGGCCATCGTCAGGCCCAATCATTTTTAAGAACCAAGCTTCAAACGTCAAAGCCTGCTAAGGCTTAAATCGTGTCAGTTCATGTATACCCACATTTGCACAAATCTTAAACGGAATGCCTAACATGCTGGGCCTTAACTCATTATCATGCATTAAAAAAAATAAGATTGAACCTTAAACTATTACATGAAGCAGCTTAAACATACAATTCATTTAAACACTGTTGAAATGCTAAAATACTTTAACTAAGTTTACCCAAAAATCAAACATGGCCTACTTTGGCCATACCCAGTACCTATCCAGTGTTCCCAATAACGACTAGATGAGCTAATGTGTCTACTTAGCATTTCAAAGCTATCAAAACATCACAGGAAACAACTGAACTATTTGAGCATCCATACTTACAAATATTTCAACTAAGTTATAGAGTGGAACACTAATTTCAGCATGCTTACACAAAGTTAAAAAAAAAGAAACTATAAAGCTAATGGAAAGATCTGAAGTTCCATTTCAAAATAACAGGTTACAACTTCATCTTTTTTCACTCAAAGTTCATGAGGCACCTGGATGGTGCAAGAACAGAATACAGTAACAACTTCAGTAAGAAATGAGTAATAGCCAATAACATCTGTGCGTAGCCTCAACTTAAACCAGACTTGAACCAGAAAACCAGAAATCCCAGCAATAATTTTTAAGTTTTTGCTAAAATCAGAAGAAAAATAGAACTAGCCGCCAATGGAATAGTAGCTGAACCTTTTAGTGCTTTTTTAGGGTTCTGAAATTCTGATCTCTCGGTGTGTGAGTGCATTTTTCTTTTCTTTTTATAGTGTGTATATCCTAAATGGTATCAAAGAATATTCTACCCTAATTCTTAGATAGTACAGCATATTGACAGAGGATAAAATGTCCAGCTGTCCATTTTCAGCATCTTTTAAAATCAATTTTGGACAACTGGTACCTTCGAGAACTTTCTTCTTTTAGATATTTACTTTTTAAAGTTCTGGAATCCCTTAAGTTTTCCTTTTTGTCTAATTAAACCCCTGCAAGTTCTTACTGAGTTACAAATCAAGGAAAACAGAGGCAAAACCAAAAGGGATCCAAAAATCCAAATCGAAATGACAAACAGAAGCATGATGATGCAAATTAAACCTAAAACTAAGCTAATCAGTGAATGAAAAATGCTTATCTAATTAACCCTAAATAAAAATAGAATTTAAACAAACACTGATGGTAGAACACATTAACAAACAAAGAAACAAACATGTTAATGGAATGAAACCTAATAATTAACCTAATTAACCTACATTGTGATCGAATTAACTAAACTATACAACTAAAAATGATTTTCTAACAATTAGACATGCTGTGAACTAAATAACGTGAACAGAAATGCAGAAATTAAAGAAAAATAATGAAACAAGGAAAAGGGTTAAGGAAAGTACCAAAAGGGGTCTGGTAGTTCAACAGTTCCTCAATGTGGCTAAAAAATATGCTAACCAACCGTTCTTATTGAGAACGATTGGCTAGCATGGTCTTTCAACTACATCGAATTTGGAAATCAAAGAAAGCTCGAAAAGGACAGACAAAATGGAACTAGGTTTTTCTGGTTCCTCATAGATTTGAAATTCGAGGCCTTTGGCGAGGATTTTTTGGGGAATCAAGGGTAGGGTAGTGGTGAGGGAAGGTTGAGGGTCCTATGGTGTGAGTTTGGCGCTGTTTAGGTGATTTAGGGTTTTTAGGTTCAGATTTCAGATCTGAAATTAGCTTATTTGGGTGGTGATTTTGGGGAACTTAGTAGTGGGATAATGTAGAGGGGAGGCTAAGGATCATCTGGTAAAAGTTTGTGGTGGTTTGGAGCGTCGCCGCCGCCGTGAGGTGATTTTCGGTCGGCGGCTGACGGTGGGGTCTTGAGAGATGATAGAGATGAGAGATAGGGGGAAGTGAGGTCCATCTCTAGGGTCAGGGGGTCTTGTTAGGACAGTTTTAAGGGGAGGGGGTAATCAGTTCCGAGTCGTTGGATCAAATGAATCCAACGGCTGTGATGAAAGGGCGTGAAACGAGGTCATTTTTGGAGCTGGGGCACTGGACCGGGTTTTGAAGGATTTTGGGCTTGGGTCTGGACTGATTAGGGTATAAGGTTTAGCCCAATTTCAAATTAAACCTCCTTTTTCTTTTCCAAATTCTTTTCTTATTTATTTTTCTTTGTTTTGTTTTCTTTTCTTTTCTTTTCTTTAATTAAAATCCTAAATCAAATTCCTAAATTGATCTAAATTGTAAAATTAAACTAATTATCTATTATTGTATACGGCAAAACCGGAGGGTCCAATTTTTCGTCATTAGAGCATTTCGGAAGATCGCCTCGAGGCTGCAAAGATGCGCTCGAGCCTTCTCTCTCGGAGCCCATCGACACCAAGCCTTAAGAGGATATCGGTTAGGGCTAGAGTAAAAATGGGGAGTCCCCAAGACGCGGCTAAGTCTGACAAAGCCTAGCCAGGCTACTCTGAGCCCTGATCGAGGCGTCACCTCCAGCCGTCTCATCTCCACACCTTTACTGCTAATGGGTACCTTACCGTATAAGCTTCCCCCTTCTATATAAAGGGGATTTTTACTATTTTATAAAGGACTGATGTTGCTCCAAAGACTCTACATGAAATATATGATAACTCTCTCTCTCTCTCTCTCTCTCTCTCTCTCTCTCTCTAATACACTCTCTTGATATTGTTACTCTATCTTATTATCTTCGTACTCGTTCTACATTTATTGCTTGTTATTGGCCATAAAGAGCCTCCTTTTAATATTATTGCATCTGTTAGCCCTTCCCCGATCGCCCCTGATAACTCGTGTTCGAGCTCGGGACCCAACCTCGAGGCCCCAAATCGACCAGCTCGAGGCCCCGAATGGCTATCTCTCAGTTCGATTACTGCTTTATTTTAGCTCGCGTCTCATCCTTAAACTACACAGACATAGCATCAACTGCTCCACAAATAGCATAAAAATAGATCATGTATTTTTAGAGTCACATCAATAAATTTAATTGTTATTACCATTTTTACGGTAAACAGTTTGGCGCCCACCGTGGGGCTAAAAATAATAGTGATTATTTTCTTGCTAGTTTCATTACACAACACAAGTTATCTTTCATTCTTCATCTTGTCCAAGATCTTCGATTTCAGGGCAATATGTCTGGCTCAGTGAATAGAGTTCAGAACCACAACCTCGAAAACCACGAAGAGAATGGTGTAGCTGTTACAATCGTCAATGCGCCACCACTAAACCCCGATAACACACCTGGACCAATTCCAGCGGACGCGGGTTCGCATGACGCACAGCAGGTCGACGAAACCTCACACACCGACAGAAGCGTACAGCAAGACGACCAACAGGAAGCCCGAAAAACCCCACCTCGGGAAGAACAGGAAGTTAGACTTCATGTTTTTTTTGAAATGTTGCAGGCACAACAACTGGCTATCGCTCAGCTGCAAAGCTACCCAAAAACTCCCAGCACCGTAGCAGGGACAACTCCCCCGGCCGAACAAGTACCAGAGAGACTGAGCAATAATGGTTCGATAGCCGACTCTGCTATCGTAGAAATGATTGAGGATCTTTCCAGAACGATCAAGTCGGGCGAGAAGATGATAGCTGCCAACGACAAGAAGGTCGAAACTTACAACTTCAGGGTCAACTAAATCCCGGGCGCGCCCCCGGTCCTGAATGGCGTAGATTCGAGGAAGTTCATGCAGCGGCCGTTCCCGGAGGAAGCTGCTCCGAAACCCATCCCAAAAAAGTTCAGAATGCCAGATCTCCCGAAGTACAGCGGGACCTCAGACCCCAACGAGCACGTTACAGCCTACACGTGCGCAGTAAAGGACAACGACATAAAAGACGACGAGATCAAGTTCATCTTACTGAAGAAGTTCGGGGAAACGCTCTCGAAAGGGGCCATGATGTGGTACCATAATCTAGCTCCCAACTCCATAGACTCATTCGCCGTGCTGGTAGACTCCTTCATAAAGGCACACGCCGGTGCCATTAAAGTAGCAACGAGGAAATCTGACATATTCAAGATCAGACAAAGGGAGAACGAAATGCTGCGAGAGTTCGTGCCGCGCTTTCAAACGGAACGAATGGAACTACCCCCGATCTCCGACGATTGGGCGGTACAGGCCTTCACTCAAGGCCTAAACGAGCGGAGTTCAGTGGCCTCGCAGAAGCTGAAAGAAAATCTGATCGAGTATCCTGCCGTAACCTGGTCGGATGTCCACAACCGATACAATCAAAGATTAGGGTCAAGGATGATCAATTGGGAGCCCCTTCGGGCTCAGTATACCCGAACAGGCTCTTAGCAAAGGATTCGAAGCCAAACAAAGAAAGGTATCAGCCATATATCGAAGACAGGAGAAACGCCCCGAGATGCAACCCGCCTCACAATGACCGACCGGTCAACCGAGGGCTGTATCCCCGAGGGTTCATTAACAGAGCCGGATTTGATAGAAACACGGGGCCAATAGGGGCACCACGCCTATCAGAATACAACCTCAATGTTGATGTTTTAGACATCGTGTTCGCCATCGGCAAAATCAAGGACACCAGATGGCCTAGGCCTGTACAATCAGATCATTCCCAAAGGAATCATAACCTGGTATGCGAATTCCACAACACGCACGGCCACAGAATCGAGGATTGTCACCAGCTACGAGAGGAAGTGGCCAGGTTACTCAGCAAAGGTCATCATAGAGAATTCTTGAGTTACAGAGCCAAAAATTAGTTCCGAGAGAGAGAGAGGCGGCCAAGAAGAATGAAGCAAATGAGCCACGGCATGTTATTCACATGATATTAGGGGGCGTCGATGCTCCTCAAGAACCCGTGATGAGAAGGACAAAAACATCCATCACCAGAGAAAAGCGAACCCAGGGATACATACCCGAAGATGCCCTAACATTCAGTGAGGAGGACGCCGAGGCACTGTCCCAACCTCATAACGACGCACTGGTAATCTCTTTCCTCGTAAATACGTTCCAAATAAAATGTGTACTCGTGGATCCAGTTAGCTCGGCCAACATTATCAAGTCGAAGGTAATAGAGCAGCTCGGACTGCTAGACCAAATCATGCCCGCCACTCGAGTCCTCAACGGATTCAACATGGCGAGCGAGACAACAAAAGGATAGATCACTCTCCCGGTCGGCATGGCCGGCACGACCCAAAATGTCAAATTCCATGTCATCGAAGGAGACATGAGGTACAATGCCTTGTTCGGACGACCGTGGATACACTACATGAGAGCGGTACCGTCCACCCTCCACTTGATGATGAAATTCCCGATGAAAGACGGGATTAAAACCGTCCACGGGGAGCAGCACGCGGCAAGGGAAATGTTCACGGTGCACGACGTGACACCGGCACCAATATCTCCACTCTCGAGAGAGCCTAATGATAATCAAACTACATCTTCGGCTAAGCCCAATTAAACGCAGTGGAGGACTATACTAAGTCCTCACCACAAACAACAGAGGCGTAGCAGACCTCAGAACGTTGCCAAACGCATCCCACGATAAGGTATAACCATTTCCCTTTTTAGTTTATATTTTATAGTAATCCTTTGTACAGGCACTCGATCAAAGCGGTCAAAAGCGCACACCCGGCCCGAGGACCTTAAAGTTTCAAAAGCATCTGTTGCACTCTTTTCCTTCGACCGAGCTTTTGTCCCGAAGAGGCTTTTGCCCGCAAGGTTTTTAACGAGGCAACACCCATAGGCTACCTAAGGGAATCCAACAGGTCCTTAAGGCTTCTTTTACTACCAACCACGAGCGCCGAAGGACGTCCTTTCAGAAGATCGTCCGCTCAGGAGAGCCAAGAAATGCCAAACAGGATCCCAATGAGAAAATGATGTACCAGACCAAATGGTCGAATGAACCGTGTCCGCACAACCGAGCCCCCGATGGCGAAGGCACATGTACTAATGTCAAATAATCAAAGAATGCCTTTTTCCAACATGACTCATGCTCCAAGGAAAACCGAGCGTTTTCGCCAGAGCGATTCCTCCATCAGAAAACATCCCGAATACTTGGAGACTGGCGTCGATAATTCGCCACCCGCATGACCTTAGGGTAACTCCAAATTAGTAAGTCCTGAACGAGGCAACACGAAAATCATGAAATATCTCCAAAAATAAAGCGTCCCAAATACTCGGAGACTGGCGCCAAAGAACTCGGCATACGCGCGACCTCGGGGTCGAAATCTCCAAAGTCGTAGGCCCTCAATGAGGCAATCCTAAGCTCACGAGTAACATCTCTCAAGCCAAAATGAACTCTATGACTCGGAGACTGTCGCCAATCGCCATTCAGCGTAAAACCCGAGGCCATAAGACCCCGAGCGGGCAGACTCGATCTTGTCAAACTTACACAAAGCAACAACACAAACTGTAAGACCTCAAAAGGCATGAAAGTTTTGTAAGACCTTACTACAGGCATAAAATCGATCTCGAAGTTCAGGCTGTATATCGAATTTGTAAGACTCCTAAAAAGGCATACCATTGATATAGAAGCCTAAACTAGCATACTCGGGACCAAAAAATGGCTCCGGCCAAACATAAATGACTATGGTCATATGGCTGCACCAGCCAAACTAATGCTACTTGGGGATGCCCGACCATCGCAACAAAATCATAGGACATTACTTCGAATCTACTTAAAAAAGAACCCGTTAAACAGGCTACCCTCAACAGGCAAAAGAGATTCGACCATGTCAGCTCCAAATCATAAGGCTTCGAGCTACTCAGCCTATGAGCCAAACCTTACGAGGTGATCGAACATCGCCGCAAACGACTGGAAATCGAGGTTCTTTCCTAGCCGATGACAGGTCAGGAAAAATCATTGCAAAAGTCCTTAATGAGAGGAAAATAAAGCCTACATATGCGTAAGGGCAAAGCGTAAGGGCCATTGTCGCCAGCTTAGCGAGGCTCAGAGCCACACATATGCTTAAGGGCAAAGCGTAAGAGCCATTGTCGCCAGCCTAGCGAGCCTCAGGGCCACACACCATCGAAGAGCAAGATTTAGCTAATTAAACTAACTAAAAAGGGGAGAAACAAGTAGAGAAAAGTTGTAGTGCGTTCTTAGACCTTGATGTCTTCCAAGAGAGATCTTATTCTGCGTTTTTGATCTCTTCCTGCTGCATCGTTGAATAAATTTCATATTGTATCTTCAGAGTTCTTCTATGAGTTACGGTGTGCGTCTCTCTTGTGACCAGTGTGAGTTGTATGAGAAATTGGAGAGTGGTCTTTGAGTTGGACAAAATTAAAAAAAGAGCGAATATTAATTTAGTAGGGAAAACCTAGGGTAGGAAAATTAGTAACCGTCACAATAGATAATTTTTCCAGTCAACCGTCCCTACAAATATATCTATTGCTATGGTTTCAATAATCGTCCCTACTGGATACCTTATTGCAATGGTTATCACGCTAATGCAACGGTTCAATTGCACAAGTGTGCCAATAAGGTCCACACCCTAATGCAACGGTTAAAACAGTCGCAATAGATTGCAATAGCAACGGTTATATAGTCGATGCAATAGCAACCGTTCCGATAGGTTTAATTTCTAGTAGTGGCAAAGTGTAAGAGCCATTGTTCCCACCCTAGCGAGCCTTTGGGCCATGCATTGGCCTGAGGGAAAAGCGTAAGAGCCATCGTCGCCAGCTTACATAAAAGATTGCTTCGATTGAAGGCATAAGAGCCATTGTCGCCCGCCCAATACAAACATAAAACTTGAGGGTTAACTGAGCTCGAGTCGTAGCCTGACTCGGAGACTGAATCCAAAAGAGTTAAAACATAAGAGCCACTATCGCCGACCCATGCAAACATTAAAAGCTTGAGGGATATATGAGCTCAAGTCGAATCCCAACTCGGAGACTTTACCCAAAATAGTTGAGCAAAAGTATAAGTGCTCAAATGCCTGCTTACACCAAAGGTCGCATCGACCGAGCGCGTAAGAGCCCTCGGGCCTACCTAATGAGCCTCAGGGCCGTATCACGAATCTAAGGATTCTCACTAAACCAGTCCACCTGGTGATAAGAAAAACAGAAAGGGGATACAGATGAACTAAAGCCGCAAAGGGTTTTTCTTTTTAGGTACATATGCGGAAAAATACATTTTCCATCTACAAACATACTCTAAAAAGGTACTACATACGGGATGGCGAGGTCTACGCCCCACCCCCAAGAGCTATGGCCTACAGCCTCATCTTCACTCTCCTCGGCATCGGACAGGAGTAACCGAGCATCACGCTCATCTGCCCTCGCTCGCGCCAACTCTTCCGAGAGAACAAAACCCCTGAAAATAATCTCCTCGAGAACCTTTCTCCGAGATTTGCAACAATCATATTCTTCAATCTACTCTCCATGATCAAGTACCCTCATCAACTCAGCTTGGGCATCTGTAGCGTCCTTCAAATGAATCGCCATCTCCTGATCGGCCTTAGTACGGTTCAATACCGCTTCGGTCCAAGCATCAACGATCTCAGCCATAACCCTAGAGAGTTCGGATTCAAGCTTCGTGATCATATCCGCTTGAACTGAAGTGTTTCCACGAGCTAAGCGGAGTTGGACCCCGAGGGCCGAAAGTCTAGCCGATGCATCTTTCTCCTCTGAGGCTTGGACCTATGCCCGAGCTCTCAGCTCGCTACAGTCATTCCTGATTCGATTGGCCTCGCCCCTAAGACGCTCGAAGGCCTCCATCTTTTTCTGCAGCTGAGGTAGGCGAAGAGTTAACCTTAGAAGTTAAAAAGCGAAATGCATACTCAACCAGGATGGGAAGTTACCTGCCCCACCAAATAGCTCTCATAATTCAAGCCCCGGTACACCTTGCATCACTAGTATGCCAACTCGGCTTTCTTCTCCTCGCAAAGGATCCTAAGGGATCTACCCTCATCCAGAGCTTTCCGGAGCCTAGCTCCATGACGGAGAAACTCGTACCTAAGCCCGTCAAAGGCGTGCAAAATGAAAAACCCGGTAAGAAAGGGAAGACGCAGATTCAGGAGGCCTATGACGAAGCTCACCTCAATGTGAAGTCGGAAGACTTCCTCGAAGGCCGAGCACATATCTATTGATCTAGCCCACTCAGCCCCGAAAGAATCGACCCCGGTCGTAACACGATCGCTCGGAGGAGCTATCTTTCCAGAACCGGAAACCTCGGGCGCGACAGACCCGGGCGATATTTCTGTCTCAGAGGCCCGGCCCCATTTCGCCTTGCCATGAGCGCCATCACCCTGCAAGTATGTTTCCAGCTTATTATTGTCGTCCTTTGACTCGAAAGCCGACAACCCCTCCTCCTCTCCGGAGGGGAACAGCCTCGCATTTACAGGCTCTCCGATACCTACGACAACAAGATTGATACATAAAAAGGGAGAAAATGTCTCTCCAAATGAACAAGGCACAAGGAAAAATCGGTATACACATGCACTGTGATGTCTTATTTCCATCTGTCCCGGGACACAGCTCGCCGCCTACGCTCGTCGTAAGACGATTGGGTGGCCAGTTTTCGGACCCAACCAGGCAGATCAGGAACTTCGCCCGGCGCCCATGAAATTGCCGTAGAAAAGAAGGAAGCATGATTACGAGACTAGCTTTTATCATGAACAAATCTGAGAAAGCACGCGATGCTCCACTCACGCATATAGTTCTATCTGGCATAAACTCCACGGGGATAACGTTGGTCGTCCGGACCCGGACGAATAGACTAGCCCAATCCTGGTCTCCGCCTTCATCATCATCAACAACAAAAGGCGTAGACGAATGGCACCGCAAGGTTAGCAGACCTCGATGGTGAAAGGGCCGGTATAGCCTGACGAGATGGCTGAGCATGAATTCAAACCCCGCCTTCTCCGCAAAAAAACTCATCATCAACACTGTTTGCCAAAATGACGGGTGTACCCAGGCCAAGGTAACCCGATACTTTACACAGAAGTCGAGCACGACCCTGTCAAGAGGTCCTAGTGTGAACGGATACGTATATACTTTCTGGAACCGATCAGCAGGGTCAGCGATACCCTTGTCCGCAAAAAACACCTGTACCGCTACCTCATCTCCCCATCCACAGTCTCTCCTCACCAATTCAAGGTGCTCCTCCCTTATCAAAGATGTAGTCTTTGAGATAAACTCCCGCGGATCCTGAGCACTAGGAGCAGCACTCTCCTCTCTTTGCCAGGCAAACTCCGAAGTAGCAGTCATGGCTACAGCAATACTGAAAGGGCAAAAGCAGGAACCTACACAAACACTCTGATGCTACGGTAACGAAGGACTCAATGCAGAAACGAGAGGATAGCTATCTAAAAATGGTGGGATTTCCCAAGAGGCGGAAGCAACCCCACATACACGTGGAAACAACAATGGTCCGCCTACCCGAGATATGCCCCGGGAGGCCAATGACTTCGAATGCCAGTCCTGAGGCAGTACTCGACCTCGAGGACCTCCATCGAAGAGAAGTTAGGCTTTAAGAAGGCAACAACTCCATCTCCAGTCTCGAGGTGGTACCCGACCTCCGGGACCTCCATCAAAGAAGAAGTTAGGCTCTAGCAAACCTCCAGCACAGTTATGGGGTTCGAGATAGTAGCTGAACTCGAAGGGTTCCCACCAAGAGGAGGAACACGCACTTCGAGCTCCGCCCATAGAGGCTCGACCCCAGGACACCGCCTAAATCCGGGTAACACATTATCTAGGATCTATCTACAATGACTTAAAAGGTTATCCACGCCAAGTTCAAAGAAAATCTCTACGTATCCGAAGCCGACCTTCACTCAAACACCGCTCTCAAAAAACTTCAAGTCTCAAAGTGCTATCTCCATGTGACTCGAGGGTCCCGACGGCCTGGGTCTATCGGACCACTTCAAGCCGAGAAAAGTACTCGCGTTCGAGCTAGATGTTGATAATCGTCAGCAGAAGCATACATTCAGGATCCCCACAAAAGACAGATCGGCGGGCGCAATCAATACGTTCTTGAAATACCGAACGGCGTTACTGCCACTATGAAGAACAAGAATCGACAGTGCATTGAATGGCACCGAAAAGAAAAGTCCAAGGGATTTCCCGGGTGTCACAAAGGCCCACGTCATAGGTTGCGTCACTGATATGACATCGGCAAGGGGAAATCAAAGAGTTGGTCGTCAAAATTCATTTCCTATCGCTACGGTCTAGGAAACGCGGAGACCACCTGTGTACGGCAAAATCGGAGGGTCCAATTTCACGTCATCAGAGCATTTTGGAAGATCACCTCAAAGCCTCGAGGCTGCAAAGATGCGCTCGAGCCTTCTCTCTCGGAGCCCATAGACACCCGGCCTTAAGAGGATATCGGTCGGGGCTAGAGTAAAAATGGGGAGGCCCCAAGACGCGGCTAAGTCTGACAAAGCCTACCCAGGCTACTCTGAGCCCTAATCGGGGCATCACTTCCAGCGGTCCCATCTCCACACCTTTACAGCTAATGGGTACCTTACCGTATAAGCTTCCCCCCTTCTATATAAAGGGGATTATTACTATTTTATAAAGGACTGATGTTGCTCCAATGACTCTACATGAAATATATGATAACTCTCTCTCTTTCTCTCTAATACACTCTCTTGATATTGTTGCTCTATCTTATTATCTTCGTACTCGTTCTACATTTATTGCTTGTTGTTGGCCATAAAGAGCCCCCTTTTAATATTATTGCATCTGTTAGCCCTTCCCCGATCGCCCCTGATAACTCGAGCCCGAGTTCAGGACCCGACCTCGAGTCCCCAAATCGACCAGCTCGAGGCCCCGAACGGCTATCTCTCAATTCGATTGCTGCTTTATTTTAGTTCGCGTCTCATCCTTAAACTACACATACATAGCATCAACTACTCCACAACTAGCATAAAAATAGATCACGTATTTTTAGAGTCCCATCAAAAAATTTAATTGTTATTACCATTTTCACGGTAAATAATTATAATATTTACAAAAATTAGTTGATCCTAAGAGAAGATTATTAATCTAAAATTAAAAGCTAAAAATGTAAAAATTATCAAAATTTTGTGATCTTTCATTTTGATAAAGCAATTAATTAACTAATTAATCCTAAAATATTAACACAAAGTCTAATATGCAATGCCTGATGTTTTTGATATTTTGTTTGGGAAATTTCATGATTTTAATAAAAATTAAACGTGCACAAAATGCAAACAATTAATAAAATCCTACAAAAATCCTATAAAATTACAAATAATTGGGGAAAAATTTTATTTCTTTAATTTTATAGGAATATTTTGAATAGGGCAAAAATTACATGCTCACAACTGCCCATCTTTGCTCGGAAACACGAAGAGTTTTCGGGCAAAGATAAAATGAGCAACTAAGAGCGATTTTTTCCCATTTGAAACTCTATGGGAAGCTTTTTTTGGAAAAAGTCTGACCGAACCGTGCTTCGGAGGTTGCCTACATATCCTTGGCTATAAAGGAATCAGGTCGGTGTAGTTCTGGAAGTTTTGGTAGGTGGGACTACCGAGAAACTGCGATTTCACTGCTATTACTGATGTTTCTGCTTGCTGAGCTCCTTATTACACCAAAATGAAAAATAAAAAGCTAAACTAGCTAAGCCTATCAACTACGAGTTACAAGATTCCTATCTATAGACCTCCTAAAGCTTGATCTTGAGTCTTGGCTGGTTCTTCCTGTAGACTCTGATCTGAATCTTGATGCTCGTTAGCTGCAACCGCTGGTTCATTCTTCTTCAGCTTTTCGGATCAAGGCGGGACATGCAAAGCTTGTAAGTTCAATCATAACTTGAGCAGTCCGCGTCTTTTCTCCGCTTCTACACTTGGAGTTCAACTTCTTTTCTTGTTTTCTTTTCTTTTATTTGAATCGAGACTTCTTCTTTTGGTTGCCTCGAAACTTGTGCCTCAAGGTAAAAACCTGTTCAGGTATCAAAACAAGCAAACGAACAAAATTTTCTGCCCCAGTTTTCACTAGGAAAAGTTCGTGAGTTACTGTAACAAAAATCAAAACTACTTCTGCACTGAAAGCAATAAAATCAGGATTGTGTATCCTTGGGAGAAAATGGAGCCCTATATCTAAAATGAAATCAAATGGGGATCGGAGGTCCTAAGTTGGAAAGATACCAGGTTATGCTAGCAAAGTCAGGGAGCGGGACCCTATGTTGGAAAAGATTACCAGGCTATGCTGGCATCGGCTAGGGAGTGGGACCCTACGTTGGAAAAAATTACCAGGTTATGCTGGCATCAGCTAGGGAACGGGACCCTATGTTGGAAAAAATTACCAGGTTATGCTGGAAAAATCATCGGGTTATGCAAGAAAAGTCCTCGGGTTATGTCGGAGAAGTCATCGGGTTATGCCGGAAAGGTCCTCGGGTTATGCCGGGGAAGTCATCGGGTTATGCCGAAAAGGTCCTTGGGTTATACTGGGGAAGTCATCGGGTTATGCCGCAAAAGGTCCTCGTGTTAGGCCGGGAAAGTCATCAGGTTATGCCGGAAAGGTCCTCGAGTTATGCCGGGGAAGTCATCGGGTTATTCTGGAAAGGTCCTCGGGTTATGCCGGGGAAGTCATCGGGTTATGCCGGAAAGGTCCTCGGGCTATGCCGGGGAAGTCATCGGGTTATGCCGGAAAGGTCCTCGGGTTATGCCGGCGTAGTCCTCGGGTTATGCTGGAAAGGTCCTCGGGTTATGCCGGGGAAGTCATCGGTTTATGCCGAAAAGGTCCTCGGGTTATGCCGGGAGAGTCATCGGGTTATGCCGGAAAGGTCCTCGGGATATGCCGGGGAAGTCATTGGGTTATGCTGGAAAGGTCCTCGGGTTATGCTGGGGAAGTCATCGGGTTATGCCGGAAAGGTCCTCGGGTTATGCCGGGGAAGTCATCGGGTTATGCCGGAAAGGTCCTCGGGTTATGACAGGAAAGTGATCGGGTATGCCGGAAAGGTCCGCGGTTATGCCGGGGAAGTCATCCGGTTATGCCGGAAAGGTCCTCGGGTTATGTTGGGGAAGTCATCGGGTTATGCCGGAAAGGTCCTCGGGTTATGCCGGGTAAGTCATCTGGTTATGCCGGAATCAACTAGGGAGTGGGACCCTATGTTGGGAAAAGATTACCAGGTTATGCTGGCATCAGCTAGGGAGTGGGACCCTATGTTGGAAAAGATTACCAGGTTATGCTGGCATCAGCTAGGGAGTGGGACCCTATGTTGGAAAAGAAGAAGCTAGGGATTGGAGACCCTATACTACCATGATTTTGAATTTTTCTTCTTTTCTTTCTCTTCATTTCATTTCAACATCATATTTTTTTTAATTTTTTTTATAATTTCTGAGAATGAGTAAATGCGGGAAAGAATTTTTTAGGAGACTTCCCTTTTTGGAGTTGTTGCTACAAAGCTGTTTTTTTAGCCCTTGCGCCCTTTCTTTTTGGTTGCACCTGCTTCTTGCAAGGTTGCTTTTGGATCGCACCTGTACCTGTTTTTTTTATTTTTTCAAACAAAGAAAAATTTGTTAGTTTGAAATGGTGGTTGGTTTTTTGGCCCGAGCGTTTCAATCACTTGCTCTTTCTTGGCCCGACTTCTTTGATGAAGATTTCAACTGCAACTGCTTGTTCCCTGAGGACCGATTTCATTTCTGACCCTGGAGAACCTCTAGCTTTTCCAGACTTTGCCATGACGGTTGGTCACGTGGAACTCAACCTTTTCGACTTTATTTTGCCTTTGTAGGCCTTTCACTTCTGACTATTTTCTTTTTTTTCAATTTTTTTTAACTTCGGAGCATCGGGGATCTTTTGGCTCCCCAAATTTGCTGCAACGACTAGTCGCGTGGGACTTACCTTTTCCAACTTTATTTCGCCTTCGTAGGCCTTTCATTTGTGGCTTCTTTCTTCCAACTTCAATTTCAGAGCATTTGGGGTACATTGGCTTTTCAAACCTTTGCTGAGATACTTAGCCATGTGGGACTCAACCTTCTCAACTTCATTTGCCTTTATAGGCACTTCAATTTGATTTTCTCCTTCCAAAAGTTTTGATTTCGAAGCATCGGCCGCCATGGCCAGTCGAGGTAGCCTTGATGCCCCTGATGAGGCTGGGTGCCTTTTTGCATATTTACACGTGTCAAACGTAAGCCCTGTAAATCAGTCTTTCCATCTTTCTTTATTTCAGTTTTGTAACAGAGTTAGACCGAAAGGGATTCAAAGAAAACAAACAATGGAATAGAGAATGAGTGTATACAAAAAGTGTCCCTTTCGAGGAAAGGAAAGAAGGACTTATCTGGAGCACATGCGGACTTCAATGAACATGACATGCCTTTTGGACTAGATGCTCGATCCGTGCGAACCGTCCGACTCTCAGAAATTTGTCACATCTTTTGCCTCAAAACCAAGGAACCTTGCCAGGACTCTCTTGATGCCGATGGTTGTAAGGATCCTCTTTTTCGATCAGTGGTGCCCTTTGCGGGTTTTCACGAGCCGACCTCCCTCATTTCTCTTCTCACTATCGCCTTATAGTGCTCTTTTCGAGTTTTCACTAACAAGACTCTCTCATTTTTAGTTTCTCTGCTTACTGTCGCCCTCACGGTGCCCGTGTGGGTTTTCACCAATAAGACTTTGTCATTTATTTCTCTCATTTTGTTGTATCAGATCCAAGTAACTGTATCCTTCCATTTCGAACCCCTTTGCCGATTGATCAGAAGGACTTGAACAGGGTTTGGATAAAAAGAATTTGGATTGAATTACAACCTTGGAACTTTTCAAGCGAAACCATCGCCACTATCCCAGTTTCACTTTTGGGGGATTTTTGGATTTTCATTTTGGTGTGACTGAACCTTAGAGAGAGGCTGCCTACGTATCCTTTTGGAATCAAGTCGAACGTAGTTCAGGAAAACTTTGTTTTTTTTATTTTCTTTTGTTTTTTTGTTTTGTTTTCTTTTCTTTTCTCTTTCTTTTCCTTTTTTTTCGTTTTCTTTTTGTCTCTTCTTCCACCCTTTCTTCTTTGTATCTTTCTTTTCTTTCTTTTTTCTTTTTTTTTTTCATTCTTCATTTTATTTTTTCAATCAATTTTTTTTTCAATAACACTTTCAGGTTCCAAGGAGGGTAATCAAAGAAAAGTAACTGGCTCAAAGGGTTTGCAAGAGGTTGATAGTGTTTGGGTAGCGAGAATAAAAGCCTTCTTCATCCCAATCGGAGAACATTAATGCTATATAGAGGATCCAATATAGTACCTTTGACTGCTTTTGCATTGACTGTTGTTTCAGAGATGTTTCCTTCGATGTGTCCCAAATACAACGCTCTCTTTTGGCAGTACTCTTGTTGCAATGTTTGGACCTTTCCAATTTGGAGCCTTTTTAGCTATTCCAATTCTTTATTTTATTTCCTCAACTTATCTTCTTTGCATTCTGACTCTTGATTCATTATATCAAAGTCTGACAGCGTTTTGGGATCTGGGCATGAAGTCCGCAAGCATGTCATGTTATTGAAACCTGCATTTAACAGAACTAAAAAGAGAATAAGAAAAGCGATAAGATTAAGAAAAGAGAATTCCTGGACAATGAAATATTAGTTTCACTTGATTTTTTTTGATTTTGAATTTTAAAGATAGAAGGGTTTACATCAGAAAGTAAGACAATACAGTAAAACATCTGGATCACACCCTGAGATGATCCGGATGTAGAAAGGATAGCAAGACTGGCTACTAAGACTCCCGTCTAATGGGGAACATTCATGCTTGGCGACCATTTTTTGGCTTTTCTTCTGTTTCGGCAATGGCTGCAATAACCTTCAATGCCGGATCAAATTCCTCATCTTCACAAATCGTTCCAACTATTTTCCCAGTGTTGTGAGCAGGTAACAGATTGTTCATCACATCAGGAGCTTCTTCATCCTGAAAAGCGATTCTTTCAGCTTCAATTAAGTCTTCAACTGCCCTTTTAAGGGTCTAACAGCCCTCCATACTGTGTTCTACTGCCCCAGAGTGGTATTCACATCTAGCATCAGCTCGGTGCGATGGGGACTCGGGGTTCGGCCGATTCGGGGCCACTGGCTGAAATAGATTTAGCCTGGTTAGCTTTTGGAACAAGCTTGAATACGATTCACCAATAGGGGTTAACTGATTCGTTCTGAAAGGCTCTCTTGGGCGAGGATTGTATTAGGGAATTTGGTTGAGGATTATATGGAGCTTGGTAAGGATGGGCATTTTGGGAGGTGAAGCTCGATTTTGTGTATAATGTTGTGGCCGCGTGTAAGGTTGCGCGTTCATCACCGCATAAGGAAGTGGTGCCACGACATAAGCAGCATTTGAAGGGGATAATAGTGTTGAGGGACCTCAGGAAGCATATATGATTGACTGAATGACCTGCGGCCCCCCCTCGAGCTGGAAGCCATCATGGCTCCTTCTTCTCTCCCGTTTCCATTTATCAAAACCTCTGAACCATTTTGAACATCTGGTGATGTGGCTTTAAAAGCAGCATGACTCAAGATTCGACCCATTTTTAGCCCAGTTCCTACCATCTCCCTAATTTTGATTGCCTCAGCAAATGACTTTCCCATAGCGGACATCACGTTCTGGAAGTAATCCGCCTCTTGGGCTTGTAAAAAGACCGTGACCATTTCAATTTCGTCCATTGGAGGCTTTACCCGGGCAGCTTGCTCACGCCATTTGACAGCATATTCGCGGAAGCTTTCCGCGGTTTTCTTTTTCAAATTGGACAAAGAGTTTCTGTCGGGAGCGATGTCCACATTATACTGGAACTGGCGGACAAAATCTCGGGCCATATCATCTCACACGTGCCAATGAGTAATTTTTTGATCCGTATACCACTCATAAGCGATTCCGGTGAGGCTTTCCCCAAAATAGGCCATTAGCAGCTCCTCTTTTCCACCAGCGCCTCTCAACTGGTTATAGAATCGTTTGAGGTGAGCGACCGGGTCTCCATGCCCATTGTACTTTTCAAATTTTGGCATCTTGAAGCCAGCTGGCCAGTGGACACGGGGAAACATACAGAGTTCAGAGTATGAGACACTCTTTTGGCCACTCAGACCTTGCATGTTTTTCAGGCTTTGTTCCAGGCTCTTCATCTTCCGAGCCATTTCCTCTTGCTCAGGATTTTCAACAACCTTTTCTTACTCCACCGAGAGATCATATTGCGGAGGTTGAGTGAAAGAGTATGGGGTCACATATGCTATTTCTGATTCAAGTTGTGGACCCTGAAAGGTGATCATTGGAGGCTCAACATACGGCCGTGGAAAAGATGGTTATGCTCTGGTGCAGACTGGTGCTGCAGAGAACAATATTGGACATGCCATGGAAACTGGCGCCTGGGGGCGAACCACAGAAGGCATGCCAGGAACATCATTGGAGGGTGCCTGCTTGGGATGAGCAGGTTGGGCACATGGGCATTGGTAACCTCAACTTACCTGGGGAACAACTCAGGGAACCCAGGGATTGCACTTAACGGTTCCCTATCATTAGACCAGGCGTCCCACATTTCCAATATACGGAGACGCAACATCCTATTCTCTTCAGCAGCTGCTGATTCTAGCTGCAGAATAGCCGATGCCAGGCTATCCTCAGGACTGATGATTGGTAGATTGCTTGCGGAGGCCATCTGTGACTTTGGATCTTGTGAAGGAGGGGAGGCTAGACTACCAACAAAATCAACCACCAAAACCTGGCTAGTTTGCACACCCAACAACCTTGTTAGTTTTGAGATGCTTGACAGATAGGAAATTGCACGTTTGGATGCAATGCACCTAAACAGTTAAACGTTTCTACTATGTGTTTGAACAATTGCATGTTTCTGTCGCTCTCCTATTTTGGCACTCTCTTTATCTCCCTTTTTTTTGTCACTCTTTTTTTTCACTCTTAACTTTTCCTCTCTTTTTTTTTTCACTCAATTTTTCTTTCTCTTTTTTTCAGTTTATTTTTCACTCAATTAATTTTATGTCTATGATCGAATCCGATGGGGATTGCCTACGTATCATGACTCCGCATGAATCAGATCGTGCGTAGTTCGGGAAGATCGAGAATGGAGTAAATAAACTAACTCTTTTTTTTGTTTACTTTTTATAAAACTCAGACCATGAAAGCTTTAAGAAAAAGAAAAACATTCTTTTTGAATTTTTTTTTTGAATTTTCGAACGAAATGCTTCAAAAGAAGAAAAGAATATTTTTTTTTGGATTTTTGATTTTGATTTTTTTTATTTTTTTATTTTTGAAAGAAAGGCTTATAAAGAAGAAAGAAAATATTTTTTAATTTTTGGTTTTAATTTTTTATTTTCTTGAACTTTTTTTGAAAAAGGTCTTCTAAAAAGGTAGAAATTTTTTTGGGATTTTGATTTGTATTATTTTCTTTTTTTTCGAATGATGGACTTTTAAAGAAAGAAATATTTTTGAATTTTGGATATTGCCTCTTAAGTTTCGAAAGAGGGACCTTTTATGAAAATATTTTGGATTTCTGAGTTTTTTATTTATTTACAAAAGTACTTCTAAAGAAAAACGAAAATATTTTTGGACTTCAATTTTTCAATTTTTTTTTTTTGAAATTTACGAAAGAAAGACTTTTAAACAAGGAAAAGAATTTCTTTTTTTTTCTTTTTTTTCTGTTTTTTGTTTTTGAATTTTGGGAAAAATCAAAATAAAGGAAACCCGTATTTTGGATTTTGATTTTTTTTATTCCTTTTTTCCGTACGAAATACTTCAAAAAGAAGGAAACTATGTTTTGAGTTTAAATTTTTTTTTTTTATTTTCTAAGGAAATGCTTCTAAGGAAGGAATTAAAGGAAAATATTTTTGGATTTTCTTTTTAAAAAATTGGGGCCGGATCCAATGAGGGTTACCTACGTATCTCACTTCCGGTGAGAATCAGACCCGCGTAGTTTGGTCAGTTTTGACGGAACAGGAAAGTATGACTTATTTTGAAATGACCTTTTCTTTTTCTGCTTTTTTTTTTTCAAAAATCAGGCAGAGTTTCGCGATATTTCAAATACCTACCTCTCACGCTTGTTTTTCTTTGATTTTCTCTCTTTTTTTTCCTTTATATTTATTTTCTTTCCCTATTCTAGAAGCCGATCAACAAGCAAGCCGAAATAAACAGATGCACAAGTAGCACGTATAATGCATCAGGATGGTCTTTTTATTTCGGGTACACCTGTCCTAGACGGACCCAACCCCTCTGTTGAGTCCCCAAAGTCAAATGCACATGATGCAAACAAGCGTTCCTACTAGGGATCCGGCATGAGGCTGAGTTACTCTAGGTTTAAAACCTAGGTGTATTGTACTAGACCTGACTTACCCGTGCAAACAACTCGAGGTGGGGGGGGGGGGAGGGGTGTCACGACCCTAGTTCACCAATCGTGAACATGTCGTGACGGCACCTGGTCCCCATGACCAGGTAAGCCTAACATCTGCGAAATTATAATACTTGCGGAAAAAATAGAGAAAATCAAATCAGGTATCTAAAGGAAACTGTACTGAATGCCGCTTGGCAAGTACAACTCAATATCACAAGCCTAAAACAATTCCCAAAACCCGAAAACTCACGGGCAACACAGGATACAGAAGTGTATAGTAAGGTTCCATACTCCAGAATTTCTAACAACCGAAAGAAGGAAAACTAAATACTAAAGATAGCGTAAGAGGGAGACTCGTCGGTCTGCGGACGCAGCAGATCTGCCTCGAAGTCTCCGTAGTCCTCCTACCTCACTGATAGTGCGCCTGAGTGGAGGTACCTGAATGATCTGCACATGAAAAGCATGCGTAGGAAGGGCATGAGTACACCACAGCGGTACTCAGTAAGTTCCAAGCCTAACCTCGGTTGGGTAGTGACGAGGAAAGTCAGGGCCCTACTGAGACAATATATTATATATAATAATAATAATTTACAGTATAAAAATCTGACAGATATAATAAGTACAATAGTGAGATAAGACAAGTCAACGAGGCTATAACAACTACACGAGTACAGAATAAACACAGCTCAATACCAATGATAACAATGAGGGTCTACCAGGATACCGTCCTGTAGCCCCTTTTTCTCAACTGTCCAGTGGATCTCCCGGAATACCGTCCCGTAGTCCATCATATGTGTACATCCGAAGGATCTCCCGGGATACCGTCCCGTAGTCCAACCATCAATGTGCAGGGGGATCTATCGGGAATCAAACCCGCAGTCCCAAAGTAAAAGTGCAGGGGGATCTATCGGGAATCGAACCCCCAGTCCCAAAGTAAATAGACAGGGGGATCTATCGGGAATCTAACCCGCAGTCCCAAAGTAAATAGGCAGGGGGATCTATCGGGAATCTAACCCGCAGTCCCAAAGTAAATAGGCAGGGGGATCTATCGGGAATCTAACCCGCAGTCCCAAAGTAAATGTGCAGGGGGATCTATCAGGAATCGAACCCGCAGTCCCAAAGTAAACAAAAAAGGGGGGAGCTACCGGAATCGAACCCGCAGTCCCAAAGTAAACAAACAAGGGGGGAGCTACCGGAATCCCACATCCGTAGTCCCAATGTAAATGCGTAACCACAACCGGAAGATATTCAGAAATGAAGTACAAAAGACAAACATCAAGTAGTACTAGCCTAGCATGCTTCACGTAGTACAGTCAAGGAAACTTAAACAATTAGGCAAGTTAAATCAACTAAACATGCTTTTCTAATCTAACACAGATTATAACTGCAAGTAAAACAAGGCAAATATGAAGGCAACTCAGTCTCAATATCTTAAGTAAAAACCGGATTTTTCAACAATTAGCTCAAGTACGCGCTCGTCACCTCACGTACAAGGTACTCAATTATCACATCTCATATCCTAAGGGGAAAGGTCCCCCACACAAGGTTAGACAAGCCACTTACCTCGAACCGGCTCAATATCAATAGAAACCACGCCTTTGCCACGAGTATCCAACTCCAAATGGCCCAAATCTATTCAATTCAATTACATATCGTAAATAATATTGCAAACAACTGATTCCACTGTTAAATTTAAGGCTAGGGCGCGAAAATAGGTAAAATGACCAAAATGCCCCTCCAGCCATCGTCTCGGAATCGAATAATTTTTATATTTTCACGACCCTCGTACTCTCACGAGTCTAACCATATAAAAATCTCCCAAATCGGAGGTCAAATGTCCCCTCAAAACCCCATAGTTAGGTCTAAGAAGTTTACCCACTTCTCAATCAAAAACACGAAATTAAAGGGTGAATTTGTGATTAGATTAATGGGTTTTAGTCATAGGAGAGTAGAGAATCGTTACCCGGTGATTGCCCTTGAAAAACCCTTGAAATTGCTCCCAAATCCGATCTCCAAACCTTGAGTTTTGATAAAAATGGCAAAACCTCGTTTTTGAAATGTTAAGTACTGTTCAGGAGTCTAAAGCATCGCGAACGCGATAGGAAGCACGCGTTCGCGAAGAAGGAAAATATCAGGGCCCAAAAATGGCCTTCGCGATCGCGAAGGGAGGAGCGCGAACGCGAAGGCCAGGGGATCAAGAACTACGCGAACGCGACAAGGCTTACGCGAACGCGATGGAGGAAATAGTGAAGCTACGCGGACGCGGGTGATCTTATGCGAACCCGAAGAGGAACGGGCCCCCCTCTCCAGACTTACACTACGCGAACGCGGGAGAGTTTCCGCGAACGCGATGAGAGGATGGATACTACTACGCGAACGCGGTGCCTTCTTCGCGAACGCGAAGAAGGAATTCAGACCTGCAACTTTCTGCAACATTTCCAAACTTCAAATTGCTCGGATGAGCATCCGAAACACACCCGAGGTCCCCGGGACCTCAACCAAGCCTACGGACATATCCCATAACATCATTCAAACTTGTACCAATCCACAAACCACCTAAAACAACGCCGGAAACACGAATTAATCAAAGATTCAAGCCTAAGAACTTCAAATTCCAACAAAACACACTTTCGATCAAAAACCAAACCAAACCTCGCCCGAATGACCTGAAATTTTGCACACACATCCCAAATGACATGATGGAGCTACTGCAACTTCCGGAATTCCAATCCGACCCTCGGATCAAAAACTCACTATCGGACCGGAAACTTCAAAAATTCAAACTTCGGCATTTCAAGCCTAAATGAGCTACGAGCCTCCAAAATACATCCCGAACACGCTCCCAACCCCGAAATCACCTAACGGAGCTAACGGAACCATCGGATTTCCATTCTGAGGTCTTCTTCACACTGTTCGATTACGGACCATTTTTCAATTCTTAAGCTCTCATTTAGGGACTAAGTGTCCCAAAACACTCCGAATCCCAACACCGAACGTCCCGGCAAACCAAAATAGTAGAAATGAACTTAGGGGAAGCAGTTAATGGGGGATCGGGGCATAAATTCCAAAAACGATCGGCCGGGTCGTTACAAGGGGCTACGTACCGGGAACCAAAAGGCCATCCGGCTTTGTAACTTGGCCGAACCTCGTTCCTAAATTGGGATATGACACTAACACAAAGAATTCACGCCAGCGTGCACTTCCCAGAAGATTAGAAGAGAGGGGTTTCGCAGCAATTTATGTACAGTTCAAATAATATCAAAGTGGTAAAAAAGAGGCATTTAGCACATTGGGCCCAAACATGTAACAAAAATTAGATAATAAATAAAAGCCAATTATAAAAGTTATTCGAAGCTCGAATTCTTGAACCCTGAACCAGAAGTTCTGGATTTTTATCCCCAACAGAGTCGCTAGAGCCGTCACACCTCCTTTTTACTACCCCCAGGGGGTATAAGGGAATTTTTTCCAATTTAAGTGACATAAATCGAAATGGGATTATTTTATTTATTTTTAGAGTCGCCACTTGGAGTAGTTTATTTGGTGTCCTAAGTCACCGGTTTATTATATATCCCAAATCGAGGAAATTTCGACTTTATTTAAAAGTCTGCGAAACCAAAAATTCTAGATAAGGAATTCTGTTAACCCGGGAGAAGGTGTTAGGCATTCCCGGGTTCCGTGGTTCGAGCACGATCGCTTAAACTATTATTAATTTGTCTAATTATCTGATTTACTACATGTTTTAAACCTATTGTGCATTTTTAGCTTCATAACCGCTTTTTAATTATTTTAACTGCTTTTAGGATTTATGAAATTTTTTCTTGAACAAGTTACGATTGTCGTACACTTGCCGTTTTGGGACACACCGCCAACCATGCTACATGAAATGCACCCGTGATTCGCGATATATTTATTTTATTAATGTTCAAAGTTGTTATGATCGGGTCACATGAAATGCACACCCAAATTTTGGAATTAGGCATCTAAACTATGTCATGGGAACCGTATCCATAGTCACGATGATTTATTATAAATGCGCCTAATGCAAACTACGAATGTTTAAAGTATTTTCTATACTAGTTGGTGTTAATGTGAGGGCCATGGATTATGGATTTAATTGTGGAGGGCACACCTCAATTTATTCAAGGAAGAGATTGTCCTCAACTATAGCGAACTAAGGATGCTCATTTTTAAAACTAATTTGATGTTCAATATAAGGTTATTAACTATATGTATGGAAATATAAGGCATGTCTTTAGTTATTTGAAAGGAACTGGGTCAGCAGCAGGCCCAATACATTATTAAGCGTGGTTAATAAAAGAAAAATAAAAGCTGATACCAACTGGGCTCAAAATTGAGCCCAAACATGAAGACAAAGGAGCATAGAAACAACGGAAGCCTGCTTTTGGCTTGGCAACCTTATTTGGGCCATCGTCAGGCCCAATCATTTTTAAGAACCAAGCTTCAAACGTCAAAGCCTGCTAAAGCTTAAATCATGCCAGTTCATGTATACCCACATTTGCACAAATCCTAAACGAAATGCCTAACATGCTGGGCCTTAACTCATTATCGTGCATTAAAAAAAATTGAACCTTAAACTATTCATGAAGCAACTTAAACATACAATTTCTTTAAACACTGTTGAAATGCTAAAATACTTCAACTAAGTATACTCAAAAATCAAACATGGCCTACTTTGGCCATACCCAGTACCTATCATGTGTTCCCAATAACGACTAGCTGAGCTAATGTGTCTACTTAGCATTTCAAAGCTATCAAAACATCACAGGGAATAGCTGAACTATTTGAGCATCCATACTTATAAATATTTCAACTAATTTATAGAGTAGAACACTAATTTCAGCATGCTTACATAAAGTTAAAAAAAAGAAACTATAAAGCTAAATACATAGAATACACCATAAGCAAAGGGAAAGATCTGAAGTTCCATTTCAAAATAACATGTTACAACTTCATCTTTTGTCACTCAAAGGTCATGAAGTACCTGGATGCAGCAAGAACAGAATACAGTAAGAACTTCGGCAAGAAATGAGTAATAGCCAATAACAGCAGTGCGCAGCCTCAACTTAAACCAGACTTGAACCAGAAAACCAGAAATCCCAGCAAGAATTTTTATGTTTTTGCTAAAATCATAAGAAAAATAGAACTCGCCGCCAATGGAATAGCAGCTGAACCTTTTAGTATTTTTTTAGGGTTCTGGAAATCTGATCTCTCTATGGGTGAGTGCATTTTTCTTTTCTTTTAATAGAGTGTATATCCTAAATGGCATCAAAGAATATTCTACCCTAATTCTTGGATAGTACAGCATATTGACAGAGGATAAAATGTCCAGTCGTCCATTTTCGGCATCTTTTAAAATCAATTTTGGACAGCTGGTACCTTCTAGAATTTCTTCTTTTAAATATTTACTTTTTAAAGTTCTTGAATCCCCTTAAGTTTTCCTTTTAGTCTAATTAAACCCCTACAAGTTCTTAGTGAGTTACAAATCAAGGCAAACAGAGGCAAAACCAAAAGGGATCCAAAAATCCAAATCGGAATGACAAACAGAAGCATGATGATGCAATTTAAACCTAAAACTAAGCTAATCAGTGAATGAAAAATGCTTATCTAATTGACCCTAAATAAAAACTGAATTCAAACAAACACTGATGGCAAAACAAAGTAACAAACAAAGAAACAAACATGATAATGCAATGAAACCTAATAATTAACCTACATTGTGATCAAATTAACTAAACTATACAACTAAAAATGATTTTCTAATAATTAGACATGCTGTGAACTAATAACTTGTACAGAAATGCAGAAATTAAAAAAAATAAAGAAACAAGGAAAAGGGTTAAGGAAAGTACCAAAAGGGATTTGGCAGTTCAACAGTCCCTTGATGTGGCTAAAAAATATGCTAACCAACCATTCTCGTTGAGAACGATTGGCTAGCATGGTCTTTCAACTACATCAAATTTGGAAGCAAATCAAAGAAAGATCGAAAGGACGGACAAAATGGAATTAGGTTTTACTGGTTCTTCACAGATTTGAAATTCGAGGATTTTGGCAAGGATTTTTTGGGGAATCAAGGGTAGGGTAGTGGTTAGGGAAGGTTGAGGGTCCTATGGTGTGAGTTTGGGGCCGTTTGGGTGATTTAGGGGTTTTAAGTTCAGATATCAAATCTGAAATTGGCGTATTGGGTGGTGATTTTGGGGAAATTAGTAGTGGAATAGTGTGGAGGGGAGGCTAAGGATCATCTGGTATAAGTTTGTGGTGGTTTGGAGCGTCGCCGCAGACGTGAGGCGATTTCCGGTCGGAGGCTGACGGTGGGGTCTTAAGAGATGATATAGATGATAGATAGGGTGGGGAAGTAAGGTCCATCTCTAGGGTTTGGGGGTCTGGATAGGACAGTTTTAAGGGGAGGGGGTAATTAGTTCCGAGTCGTTGGATCAAATGAATCCAACGGCTGTGATGAAAGGGCGTGAACGGGGTCGTTTTTGGAGCTGGGGCACTGGACCGGGTTTTAAAGGGTTTTGGGCTTGGGTCTGGACTTATTTGGGTATAAGGTTTAGCCCAATTTCAAATTAGACCCCATTTTCTTTTGCAAATGCTTTTCTTATTTCTTTTTCTTTGTTTTTTTTTTCATTTATTAAAATCCTAAATAAAATTTCTAAATTAATCTAAATTGTAAAATTAAAATAATTATCTATTATAATATTTTCAAAAATTAGTTGACCCTAAGAGAAAATTACTAATCTAAAATTAAAAGCTAAAAATGTAAAAATAATCAAAATTTTGTGATTTTTCATTTTGATAAAGCAATTAATTAACTAATTAATCCTAAAATATGAACACAAAGTCTAATATGCAATGCATGATGTTTTTGACATTTTTTTGTTTTGGGAAATTTGATGATTTTAATAAAAATTAAACGTGCACAAAATGCAAACAATTAATAAAATCCTACAAAAATCCTATAAAATTACAAATAATTGGGAAAAAAATTTATTTCTTTAATTTTATAGGAGTATTTTGAATAGGGGGAAAATCACATGCTCACCATAGCCAGATAGCTAGTAGTAAGTATGTTTGTGGTGGGTGACATGAGAAAATTTGTGCTTGTTAGAGCTTGTGGTTCATGGTACTTGTTGTGTAGTGATCTGCTTAGGTGTAGTGATATATCCCTCTCAGAGTGCTTGGTTTGAGGAGTATGGTTCAAGAGGTTGTTGCATTATTTTTGTATGTTGGGTTGATGAACAAGTTGAGTAAGGACTTTAGAGACTTAAGGATTTGTATATTAGATGCATTGGGCTCCACAAAGTTTTAGCGGATCACGAGTGGTGTACCTGGTAATTGGGTTTATAACGGGTTGCATGTATATACTTGCAATTGAGGCTGGTGGGTTACAGATTTCTTGTGTCTCCACGAGTAAAAGTTAGAATGGGTCTGTATTAGTGTATGGAAGGCTTATTAATACCTTAGAGGAATGTGGGATCAGTTTAGGTATCTATCGGTAGGACATTTGAGGATGTATCTTCTGTGGCAAGTTAGACTTACTTATACATCACAAGGTAACATATGGGTGTCATCTAGAATAGTTATAGTTATATGGGATACTTTCCACCATCGAATTTCATAGAGTGACAACTACTATATGATTGTTGCAGTTATGACATGTGTTTCAATTTGAGTTTTGTTGAGTTTGCTTAATTATTGCATAATGGACGTATGGAATAAGTTGTAGCTACTCATAGACTTGTTGAGGTAAAACATCATAAACTCAGAGAATCATTGGGTGATAAGTTGCTTTTCTACAGATTTGTCATATTTGGAGTTATTACTTGTATGGTGTGAACCATGTCGTTTGAGGTCCCATATGGAATTTGGCGTGAATTGTTAGTCAAGAAACTTGTACTACATGAAAGGAAGCTTATGGACCTAGAATTAGTGCGATCTGATCTAGATGTGTTATATTTAGAAAGTGAATACTTTTAAGCAGCCTGGAACATGCAATGGTTCTTACTGGACAAGAGAGATTCAAAACATCTTGATATAATGGGTGATTATAAGTTTCTAAAAGTTTCTTTCATCGTTAGCATAGCCGTAAAGGATTCGAACACGTGTTTATTTGAGATGAGATGTTTTACCAGTACCGGGTTTGGTAATAAGCAGTTATTGCAGTCAGAAGATATCGCTATGAGTATATGATTGGGGTACATCACGTGGTTAAATCTTGAAAGTTAATCTATGACTTGATAAAACTTTTTGGGATTGATACAGTGAATATATATAAGAATCAGATCTTGGACAAAGTTTCGGGTATTAAAGATGGGATTCAAGGCTTATGTAAAAAGGGTTGAGGAGGAATCTTCAATTAGGATATGTTAATGGATTTATATGGGGGGAGGTGACATGAGACTACCCATGAGAATGTGTATGATGACTTTATGCAGCTATTTGATGGCTTTGGGATGATTCTTGGCATGTTCGAGGACGAACATATTTTTAAATGGGAGATAATGTAATGACCCAACCAGTCGGTTTTAGTTATAGCATCCTATTTCATGATTTGAGACTTTTCATAGGTCCATTTGATATTTCATGACTTGCTAAGGTTGATTTTCGTCCCCAGAGGTTTTGACTGATTTGGAATACTTAGTTCCTAAATGGAAGCTTTAAGTTGGAAGAGTTAACCATAGTTTGACTTTTCGGTAAACATACTCGAAATCGGGTTTTGAAGATTTCAATAGGTTTGTATAATTATTTCAATAGGTTTGTATGATGCTTTTAGAATTTTATGTATGTTCTGATTGGCTTTTAGATGTTCCTATAAGGATTCGACTCCGTTTGTCCAATGTTGGCAATTTGAATAACTTAAGAGTTCATAAGTTTGACCAAGAGTTGACCTTAATGTTTTTGGACTCTTCTTAATGTTCCAAGACTTCGAATTGGTCTATATAGCTGAATTGAACTTGTGTGTAAAGTTTGAAAGTAATCCTAAGTGTCTAAGTATGATTCGGACACTCTTTTGAAAGAATGACAATTTAAGAACATAAGAGAAATTCTATTCTATTTGAGCCTCGATTCTTTGTTATGGTATTTTTCACGGGTATTTTGAGCCTTTGGAAAAGTCCAGATAGAATATTTAAAATTATATGAATGATTGGGTTGAGTCCCGAGGGGCTTGGGTGAGTTTTGGCGCGTTGGAATAAGTTTTCGAAGAATTGATTTGCTAAAACAAGAATTTTCTGCAGCTGGTTTGAATTCACAAGAGTGTTTCTCCCTATCTATAAAGTATTCTGAGATGAAGTTTATATAAAATTGTAGCTCTTTGAGTCTAGTTTCTATTAGTTCAAACTCTTTGTCATTTTGACATCTAAGTACAAAGTTATGACTGTCTCAATGAAGAGTGGTAGTGCTATAACCTACAGTAGAAGTGCAGATCAGGGGGCGCGAGGCGCAGATGGCACGCTCCTGTTCTTAAACTTTTAGCTTTTTTGCCTATTTTACCCCCACTTCGTGCATAAACCTTTTTTATCTGGGAGCTACACCAACTCGGATTTGGAGATGTTTGAAGAAGATTTCGTCCACATCATTGGGGTAAGGAATCCTAACCTAGATCTATGATTTATACTTAAATCTATCATTGATTTGAATCACGGAATCTAAAAGAAAAAAAGGATTATGGCTTGAACGACAAAAAGTGTATTTTAAGGTTTTGAGTGTCGATTTGAACTCAGATTTGGAAACTAATCATATATTTGGACTCGTGGAGTTATGTGTCATCAGGATTTGGTTTTGGTTGTGGGTTTGACCATGTGGTCCCGGGTTGGCTTTTGTTGATTTTTGGGATTTCTTCTTAGATCGAGGCTTTATTAATTAGGATTTCTTTTTTTAGCATTGTTTGACTTCCGTGAATGATATTTAGCTAGGTTTAGGGAAATTGGGGGTCATGAACAAAGGAAAGACGTTATTTAGGGTTGAATACTAGCATGGATAAGGTAAATATATTGCTTAACCTCGATTTGAGGGAATGTTTTTTCAAAATAGAATTATTTGCTATGTGCTATGTGTTTTAGGGGTGACGTATATGAGAGGTGATGAGTGTATGCGGATACCGAGGTTATACCATATTTTAGGTAGATTTTAGTGTTCTTTATTGACTACGTGAGCATAATTACTCATGCTAGAGATCATGTTTTAATTTTTGACATCCTATTTGAGCATGATGGCCTATTCTTGGAATTATTCATATATTTGATTTGGCCGTAGTCACATTTGTTATTATGAACATACATTCAGGCTTATTATTCTTATGATACCCTTAACTGTAATAAGACTACTTGAGCTTTCCTATTAGAGAGCATGCCCAAGTTTATGATTTCTTATTTCCACTTGATGACTCATTCTTGATATGTTGAGCTAATTGATTTAGTCGTAGTCATACATTACTCTCAAGAGCATTCATCCACATATTTATTTCTTATGTCCTTGTACATCATTTATATATTATCTCACATGTATATGTGTTCATCTCTTCGTATGAATATATTTATATGAGTTGGGTTATGGTTCGACGGTTCTTACCATGCAGGTGACATGATTATGGTATCGTGAGATGCTTTGGCACATTGGGAATTGTAAGTAGATTGATATTAAGTATGGCACTTGAGTTGTCCGTGAGGGTTGATATGATTATGAAACGTGAGTTGTTTGTGCAGATCCGTGCGGCAGACATATTATTAGAAGAATCAACTTCATTCCTCAAATGAATAACCAAAAGATCCACCGACACACCCATTTCTCAAAATTGTACAACACATCGGGATGATGATCAAGTATCCATACCTAGTCGCATCCCATCTGCAACACCCAAGCCGTCGGTGCACCACTGATATCAAGTGCTCAACATCACATACGAGTGGATGGAAGGAAGTCGGAGGTATAAGCTTCAAGCTGTAACAAAGTCCCATGATAAGAATAGAAAGATGGGAAGTTTCCTAGATGCCATGTAGCTTCTCGAACATAAGTATGGACGTCATCATACCGATCACCAAGACACTACAAGACACTTGCCTATGACTTGTAGAACCTATGAACCTACTGATATAAATTTGTAACGACCCAAAATCCCACCAAGTCGTGATGGCACCTAACCAAACCCGCTAGATAAGCCAAACTATATAACTTACTACCATAATGAGGAATCATCAGTATTATAAATAAAACTAAAAAAGAATTAAATGCAACTATCTCACGGACTCGCAATACAAGTTATGAGCCACTAAAATATAGATTTACAACTGATGTGAAGAATAAATACAATATTTGTTTAAAGTATACATAAACAGAAATGAAGTCCTAAACTACCATGAACAAAAGGTAGCTTGAATCTGGAACGCTGGTATGTCTCCAATGCAAGGCTTCGTCGTCGATAGCCACTCAACTCCAAAATCTACACACAAGGTACAGAATTGCAGTATGAGTACAATCGATCCCATGTACTCAGTAAGTATTTTGACTAACCTCAGAGAAATAGTGACGCAATTTCAAGTCAGAAGATACTCACTTGCATAACCTATGCATCTCAATAATATCTATAATACAAAGAAAATATTCCAAAAAGCAGTTTCCGAATAAAAAATATCAGCAGTAAACATGCACAACTGGGATAGGGTAATAAGCAAACTCTATCAATTAAACATGTTCAACAAATACAACATGCACCAACCCCGCTCACAAAAGGTATGCACAATATGTTATGTGTGCTAAATACTCATACATGTCTGTAAACCTGTGCATAACATGATCTGATTCTATATCGGTTGCCAAAAAACACGTTCAAGAGAACCTTTCAAGAATCAAATATTTTAATACGTGATGACAACTTCCTTATCACGTCAATCCAATACGTTACCGGCAACTCAATAAAATATGAGATATCAACTTCATAAAGGTAAATCCATCTTGACAACAAAATCATCAAATAATAACAGAGAAAGAGATTAGCATGTTAGACGCAACACAAAAATCATGTAGAAATTTATGACAAACATAAAGGATTCACATGCATATTCAAGAATGTCACCCTCGTACTCCACATTAACATCATCAAGAAAATCACCCGCAAACCATTACGTAATATCATCAATAATCCCACCCTTATTTCTCCATGTGTGCAACATAAAAAATTGCCGCCCTTATTTCCCCACTTGCTCATATCACCTTATTGCGCCACATGTGCATTTTCCCAAAACGCCACCCCTATTTCGCCGCATTCACATAATTAAGAAGGCCACCTTATTGCGCCACATGCGCAATAATCACAATGCTTTGTGTGCAAACAAAACCCCAAATCGCACGGCAAAGACCTTGTGACACAATATCATTACAATCGCACAGCAAAAGCATCGTGCCATAATATCATCACAATCGCACGGCGAAGACCTTGAGCCAATACCAAATTAATTCGTCCAACTTGTCTTCATGTTCCATAATTGTCAAAAAGTGATATCCCTAATTTCCATTAAAGATATAAGCCTTTACTTTATTAACAAGATGCACAAGGATATGACAATAATAAAAAGTGGATGGTAGTTCAACATATAAAGCATGACTTCGACTAAATCAATTGTAGAATTAAGTTCAAGTAATCATACAAAGGATCACATATGTGTCACAGAGTGCACACGTCCCAATCAAGGAACAACATAAGAATAAGTATGGATGTGTGTTCATAGCATACGTTTGTACGTCCCGTAGCAAGTTTAGCATCAATCTCAAGATTAGTTCATCATGTTTAAAATAGTGTACTATCTCACATTATCTCTAGCACAATTTATCACGCTCCCGTAGCCAATCAATCGAGTAAAACATAGAATAAAATAGAACACACAACCAAACAAGTCATAAAGTAATCTAGAATCTACCCCAACAAGAAAACCCATGGCACATGTATATACACTCGTCACTTCATATATACATCCCCCTCGCATGTAGCAAATAACATCAATTAGTAGGAAAACTTCCCTCAACCAAAGCTGGGTAAGATACTTACCTTAAACAAGCCAAATCAATAATCTAAAATGCTTTCCCACGGAAATCTACCTTCGAACGGCTCGAATCTTGCCAAAAACAACTCAATAACATCAAACGAAATCATAGGAATTGTACATAAACGATAAAAGTAAAATCTTTAGTCAAATACTTAAAGTCAACCAAAAATGTCAAATCGTGGTTAAAATCTCCAAATGGTGGTTAAAATCTCCAAATCGTGGTTAAAATCTCCAATTTTTACTTTAGAAAAGTTTTGCAAAAACCCCCATTTTTTCTCTCTTTTCACCAATCAAAGGCCAAAATCAAAGATAGAATCATGGATAATAATCAAATCCGAGTCAAGATCACTTACTCAATCCAAGTGGGTGAAAATCACCTTAATCTAAGCTCCCAAGCTCAAAATATGATAAAATAAGCTCGAAATGCCAAAAATAACAATTTAATACACTGCCTAGTAGTACCCATCACGAACGTGGAAGAAGCCTCATATTCGTGAAGCGTGAAGCAGCCTCTGACCAAAACTCCTCCTTCGTGAACGTGACCTCGCCCTCGCATTCGCGATAACAAATGGATTCCCTCCTTTGCGAATGTGAGCTACAGTACTGTGAACGCGAAGGAAAAATCTCCTATGTCAGATCTAGCTCTACATAAACATAATATCTACAAGCGAACGCCTTGCACCTGCAACCGCGACTACGCAAACGCGGCTACCTCCCTCGAACGCAAAATGAAACAGATCAGCACCCTAAAAAATTCTTCCCATATGCATGGGGCTGACCGCGAACGCAAGAACACAGACACCTGCTGAAAACCATCAACTCCAAACATCACTAAATTTTTTGAAACCACCCTGAATTACCTTCGATGCCCCCCGGGACCCCGTCAAATTATACCAACAAGTCTAAATAAATTATCCAACCTTATCCAAAAGATCGAAACTCTATCATTAACATCAAAACTAAGAATTATTGATCAAGATCAATCTCTTAACTTTCAAACCTTCAAACTTCACCAAACACGTCTGAATCTTACCAAATCAACTCGAAATAAAGCTAAATTTTGCACAAAAGTTCCAAATGACAAACTATAATCCTTCCAAGTCTGGGAATAGTAATCCGAACCCGATATCCACAAAGTCAACTCATGGTCAAACTTTATAAAATTCATAAACCTTCAAATTGCCATCTTTCGGCAAAAAGTACCAAATCATCCTAGGAACCTCCAAATATAAATCTTGACATATGCTTAAGTCCAAAATCACCATACAAACTTTTAGAACCATCAAAACACAAATCGAAGTTTGTGTACTCACAAGTCAAACATTGGTCAACTATTCCAACTTAAAGCTTCTAAATTAAGAAATACTCTTTTGAATCAATATCCAACTTACCAAAAGTCAAAATCAACCATGCACGCAAGTCGTAATACATCACATGAAGCTACTCAAAACCTCAAACCATCAAACGGATTACCAATGCTCAAAATAATCGATCAAGTCGTTATAATGTCTGAGAAGCCTACTCCTATGGCAACTGACATAGTTCATGGTAATCAAGGTTCACAAAGCCTTTAACTTTTGTACTTTTGGTTGATCGCGATGGGAAAAGGATTGTAAAATTGGACGAGGATGACTTAAAATCCCAAGCAATATATTGGAAAACCTCTCTAATTGGTTATGTAATTGGTGACACTCCCTCTCAGCGATCCATGGACAATTTTGTTACAAGTAATTGGAACTTTATCACAAAACCTCAGATTCTAATGCTCACAGGGGGTATTATATTTTTAAATTTAAATCCATAGTGGATAGAGATCAGGTTCTTCAATCTGGGCCATATACATATAGTAATAAGCCTATGCTTCTAAAACTATAGGAATTTTATTTATCGCTCACTAAAGACATACTAAGCATAATACCATTATGGGTGAAGTTTCCTGGGCTGCTGGTGGGTTATTGGTCAGTAGAAGCATTGAGCAAAATGGCTAGGGTGGTGGGCAAACTCTTATACACAAACAAATTCACAGCTCACTATGGGAAGATTTCCTATGCCAAAGTTCTGGTGGAAATGGATGTTGATTACCCTCTACCTGATCATGTGGAAATAGAGTCACCATTTGGGCCACCGACACAACAAATTTAATATGACTGGAAGCCTATGTTTTATAATGACTGTCTAAAATTTGGCCATGAAACCACGAGGTGTTGGAATGCAACAAATTATGTTGAGGGGGAAAGAATTGTAGAGGGTAAATATCAAAAGAAAAGGAGAAGATGAGCCAGAAAGAAGCAAACAAATGTTATTAGGAAGGAACCGATGGAAAAAAACCCAGTGAAGGATGTTAATCCAACTGATTGTGTTGCTCCACATGCTTTTGAGCACCACATATAAATACCTGGCCATGTGTCTACAAGTGATATTTTTAGTATTGTGCTTATTGATCCACCTCTGCCTTGTTATGCAATCCAAAAGCGAACCTTCAAATTGAAAATTTGGTTTGCTCAATACCTTACCATGTGGCGTCGAATTAGAATGATAAAGGGAAAGTAGCAACATTGCCTAGTATTGCTGAAATGGGAGGGCATCAGTTTGATCCAGGAGCACCAGACACAACTAGCACCTCACTATATAACCCTCATGATCATTGCAACATGGAACATGAGGGGCCTGAACCAGGCGCACAAGCAAAAAAAATTGAAACTATTTCTTGCTAAGAATAAAACTGATGTAATAGGATGTATAAAAACCAGAGTCAAAACACATAGAGCACAGAAAATAAAAAAGAATATAGCATAGGGGTGGAATATCTACTGCAACTACCTTGATACTCCAAATAGGAGGATTTGGATCTTGTGGAAAGCACATATTTAGACTTTGATCCTTAATATTATAGATCAGTTTATAGATGCTTGGTTGAGGACTTGGGTTCTCAATTCTCAGACTACCTCAGTTTTGTCTATTCTTGTAATGACAGTCAGCAGATAGATATCTTATGAAGGGTCCATAGTCAACTAAACATTCAAGAACAGACACCCTAGTTACTTAATGGTGATTTTAGTAATGTCCTATCATCTGAGGATTGGATAAGGTCACCTATTACTATAGCTGAAACAAATGGATTTCAAGGGCTGCTAGATTCCCTCCAACTCACCCCTCTTAGACCTAAAGGTTGGCACTTCACTTTGTCTATCAAGCAAGGGGCTGAATCTCGAGTCTATAGTAAGATAGATTGGGCCCTGGGAAACTTTCAGTGGATCCAACAATAGGGTCATGTGGAGGCTAATTTATTAAATCCTTCAGTCTCTGATTGTTCCCCTATACCAATTAAATGTGGTCGGCAAAAAATGATCCATCCTATGCCATTAGATTGTATAAAAATATTCTGGATCTTCCTTAATTCCATGAGATTATTCTTAAGGTATGGTAGCAAAAATTTACTGGACTTCCAATGCAGAATATCTGGAAGAAGTTGAAGGATATGAAAATTCATTTGAAGGATTTTAATGCATATATGGTTTCCCATAAAAAAAAAGGCCAGATCAGGCAAGGGAGAAACTAGCCATTGTTCAGGAACAATTGAATGATCCATTTCTCACGAGATTTTTTATCAAGAGAAAACCATCTTAGATAATATTGAAAAGTGGAGTTATGTAGAGGAGCAGGTCCTGCGACAAAAATCTAGAGCCTCTTGGATGTCATGTGGAGATTCAAATACTAAATATTTTCATGCTCAATAGACAATCAGATCTAGTAAAAATGTCATATACTCTTTGTAGACTGAGATAGAGATGAAGGTGGCTGACCCTAAGCGGGTTGAGTAGGAATTCATTGATGTATTCAAGTCCTTGGTGGGTGATTGTGCCCCTGAATTTCCTTGTGCAAATACATCCATCATTAAGTATGGGTAATGCTTAACTGTCCCACAACAGATGAGCCAAATGCAGGAGGTGACTGAAGAAGAAATTACTACATCAGTGTAGGACATACCAAGGAATAAAGCACCAGGTGTTGATGGATTTCCTATTGAATTTTTTACTAGGAACTGGAACATAGTGAAGGAAGACCTCTTTGCAGCTGTCAATGAGTTCGTTGACTCAGGCATGCTACTCGAGATGATCAACACCACTACTATCACTTTGATTCCTAAAGTATCAGCCCCTATAAAGGTTAAAGACTACAGATGTATAGCTTGTTGTACATCTCTGTACAAGGTTATATCTAAGGTCATAACTAGAACAATGAAACTTGTTCTTGATGGTATCATTGGTCACTCCCAGTGTGCATTCATAGAGAAGAGATGTATCATTGATCATATCATGTGTAGCCATGAATTATTCAAAGGCTATTCTATGAAGCGGATCTCTCCCAGATGTGTTTTGAAAGTGGACCTCAGGAGAGCATATGCTACTTTAGAATGGAGTTGTCTCATAAGAATGCTAATTGATTTAGGCTTTCCGTTCAAGTTTGTGCAGTGGATACCGACTTCTTTCAGCACAGTATCATGCTCACTGGTGCTAAACGGAGGTCTAACACTACCTTTCAAAGGAAAAAGAGGTAATAGATTGGGGGACCCAATGTCTCCATATCTGTTTGTCATTGCAATGCTGTATCTAGGAAGAGAACTTGGCCAACTATAAAGGACTGGAGAATTTAACTTTCACGCTAAATGAAAAAAACTGAATAGCACTCATATTTGTATTGCAGATGACCTGCCCATGTATTGCAGAGCTGATCTTGAGTCTAGCAGACTTTTAAATAATGTTTTTCATAAGTTTTCTATAGTTTCTTGATTGCAGGAAAATATTGACAAAAGTGCTATTTATATGGCTGGCATAATAGATTCTCTGAGGCAAGAAATTCTTCACTCATTGGGATTCATTGAAGGGAAGCTCCCATTTAGATACTTGGGGATTCCCTTGTATTCTAAAAAGTTGGTTGTTCATCAATACTTGCCACTTATTGAAAAGATCACTACAAGAATTACTTGTTGGTTAGAAAAGATGCTATCTTATACTGGTAGATGCCAACAGATAAATATGTTATCTTTTGTATCCAAACTTATTGGGCCTAGATATTTTTATTCCCCAAGAAAGTCATGAAGTTAATTGATAGAGATACACTCTCTCCAATCTTGTTCATACTATCTGCAGTGGTATTATCAAGGTCCCTGAATAAGTTGTTTGAGGATAAGTCTTTTGTTAGATTTGGGATGCCTAACTGTATTGATCCGTTGAATCATCTGGCATATGCTGATGATACCATCATCTTTGCCTTAGCTCATTCTGATTCTTTGAAGAAGGTGATGGTACTCTTGGGCAGTTATGAGAAGTTTTCAGTCCAACTTATCAATGAGTCCAAGAGTTCCTACTATATGCATGCTAATGTAGCTAATGCTTTGTTTCAAGGAGTAGGTGATGCCGAAGGATTTTCTAAAGGTGAATTCCCATTACTTACTTGGGATATCCTATTTTATACACCAGAAGAATGAATGATTATTATGAAGATTATCAAGAAGGTAAAGGCAAAAATGCATTCATGGAAAGGAAAATTATTTTCATATAAAAGCATGCCAATACACTTGTTTTCAGTTCTTGATCCACCTAACAATGTACAAGAAAATCTACATAAGCTCTTTGCAAATTTTTTTGGAGCACAAAGGAAGAAGACATGAGTAGGCATTGGTCTTCATGGCACAACTTGTGTCTTCACAGAGAAGAAGGTGGATTAGGGTTAAGGTCTTTGGTGGATGTATCTAAGCCACTATTTGCTAATCTATGGTGGAGATTTAGGATCACAAAATCATCGTCGTCAAATTTTATGTGGAATAAGTAGTGAAACAAAGTGATACCAATAGTGGTGCAGTTTAGAGGAGGGTCACATGTTTGGAGGCAAATGTTGAATGTGGCGCATGAAATATGGTGGGAGATGCAAAGGGGTTATACGAATGTCTGGCATGAAAATTGGACCAAACATGGGTCCTTGTATCATGTAGTACCTCCAGATTTCCCTATTAATGAAGATGTCCAAGAGGTGGCATGTTTGAGCCAAGGTGAAGGGTGGAATGAGAAACTATTAGAGCAAAAATTTCCTGAGGAGATAGCTGATCATATTAGGCACAATGTATGTCGCGCCCCCTTTTTCCTCGCGGAATCCGGGTTTCGATATTTTGGGACAACACCTTTTCTTTTGGGAATTGGGTATGAGATTTGAAGAGTCGCCACCTAACGGATTAAGGTGCATTAGGGCACGTAGAACAAATAACTCGTGTACTAGTTTACATCACCAGAGCTTGGGTAAGGGCTCGAAATTACCTTGAGGGGAAGGTGTTAGGCACCCCTCGAGGTCCACAACAGTGGGTCCCGGCCAAACTCAATTTAAGCGAATTAGTCATAAAGCAATTTAAACAATATAGAGATTATTTTAAAACGGGAATAAAAGGGGGTCCTAGTTTGTTTTTAGCCTATAGGATCACTTCTGTGCAATACTTGTTAATCGTCCCCAATTTTGGGTGCTACACATAGCATTAGCGCACAGGTCAACATATCCTTTACTACCAGATTACCCTCCCATTAATTATTACCTAAGCGTTCTAACAACATCAAATACGTATCCTATGAGTGCACTACCCGTCCCATACCCGTAGCCATGGAGGTGTTAGGACCTCTATTTAAGGTGGCTCTAGACTCACCTATGGTGCTTAAAAGGAGAAAACTAAGCGACAAATAAAACAAGTAGGACTGTCACATAAAAGATCACTTAAGGGCTCATATTTACCTCCACAAATAGACAAACAAATGCACGCTATTTAAACAAGCAATTTTAAAACGATTAGGGTCCTATAGGCAGGATATCTAAATTAGCACAGAATATGCAGCAGTTTTATTAAGGCGAGGCAGTGAATAATTATCAGTTTGCCTACTGATTTTATCACTTACTGAAGCTGGGCCCGTTTATAGGCAGTCAAACAAACACAGTTTAAATTATCCTACAGGCTTGCCTAGGTGATAACCGGGTATAAATCTATAGACATGGTATCTAAACGTTAATCAACACGCAATTATAAACCATTGATTAATTTAAACAGGCGGATTTTTATCCCTTAGACCCTATAGGCATGCTTTCTAGGTGATGAGACTGATTACAAGCGTTATTTCACGGCATAGAAACTGATTATATACACGTTCCCTATAGGCATGATATCTAAGTTGTCAAAACTGATTTTAAACATGATTTCCTATGGACATGATATCTAAGTGAGCGGAATGTTATACGAGTTGATAATTCCACAAAAAAGATCCTATAGCCATGGTTTCTAATGCACATTGAAACTTGAGAATATGCATGAACATGAATTTTGATACAGAATTGATAAACGTCCTATAACAGGATTTCTAGGATGTAAAGTATGAAAATTCAGCATAATGAGATAAACCCTATAACATGGTTTCTAATGCATATAAACATCATCACAATCACCTATGGGCATGGTTACACCAAATTGGCTTCTAGTGTGTCAAAGTTCCCAAGGGCCTCAAGGACCCTGGGCAATGCTCACACTAGAAGTTTTAATGAAATAGCTTTTGTAAACAAGTTTGGAAAGGCGAGCCCCAGTGTGTCAGAGTTCGAAGGAGTTCCATGGACTCCTAGGCAGTGCTCACACTAGAGGGGCAGGACCCTAGATATCTAGGAGTACGAGTTGAAAATAGTATATGAAAGTAGGAGATAGTCTTAGGAAAAAATAGTTTGGATCTCAAAAGTGAGTAGGAACAGGTTACAAGATTAATACTACAAACAAGACCATATTCAACAGATTGAGTTCAAACATGTATTCCAGCAGTCAAACACCAGACAAAACAGAGTCACAATCAATTCAAACAAGGTTCCACATTGCCTGGGATTGACTTAGTTCATTAGTTATCACTAGGTGAGCATACGGGCATGTGTTAAATAGGGAATAGCATGCTGGGATCAGAGTCCTAATCAGACAATTACGCAGAAAAGGCAGCAGGGGTCGAGAGCATAGGAATCATTAGTCAGGAACTTGTTAAGGTAAACACATAAAACAGGACAGGAAGGAAAGCATGCTAGTTGAGAAACAAGTAGACAAGTATACTGGATCAAACAGGAACATGCTAAAGTGTATGAACCATATTGACATATTGGACAAGACAAATTCACGAGAGTTAAGCCATGCTAGTTAACAGAAATATAAAGCAGGCAGAGGCAGGTTGATATCTATAACATACTGAATGGGACATTGTTGATACCCAATTTTCTCTCACATATTTTTTAACATATATAAGTATTACATATGCAGTTATAAGCATGCATAAATATTTTTTATAATTTTATAAAATTTGAAAAAGCTCCAAATCAATTTATTTCTTCTCTTTTTATTTATATAAATATTCAATAATTATCCTTCAAATTACTTTGGTGATGATTTAGTCATCTAAATTCTTTATTTATTCCACCATAGTGTTTAAATATTTTAGTGCATTTCTGCAATTATATTTACATTTTTAGGCTATATTGCACATCTTTGCAATCATAGCCCATACTAATGTATAATTACATTATGGATGCATAAAATGATCTATTATATTTTTAAAATATTGAGTAACTATTTTAGATCATTTTTAGTACACGAAAATATTTTTTGGAACTCATTTTTCTTTTGATAAATTATGTAGTTATTAAAAGTGGCTATTTAAAATCAGGCATATTTTTATTTCAATTTTAGTCAAATTTCAACCCAATACTAGCTCAATTTCAATTTAAATTTACCCAGCCCAAACCCTAATATCCGATTCGGCCCCGAAACCCTTTTAATCTCGACCGTTGATCATAGAGATCAATGGCCACAAACAACCCCTTCCTTTTTTAGTCCCAAACGACCCCCAAACCCTTTCATTTTCCACCATCCACCGCCCTGTAACCCCTCTCCTCTCTCAAGTGCTCTCAAACCTAACCCTAATAAGACCTCACCGTCACTCATCTATGGCTATCTATGGTGGTTTCTCACCACCCCCAAGCCTCTAGTAACCTCTCTCACGTTGGTATTGCCACCTCCAGGGTCCTCAAGGGACCAGGGTTAGTTGTCCTGCATCTATGGCCCCTTTCTCGCTTGTTTCAGGCTGTTCCAGTGTGATTCCGAGTAAGATCGTCCTACATCGACTATGATCTATGGGTGTCTAAGCATGTTTCTTAACCTCTGTGTTGTTCTCCTCGAAACCCTAATTTTTTCTTCTGAACCTCTTAGATCTGTACAGATTTGAGATGATTTGGACTTATTTCGTATGACTTTTACAATAACCTTGTGATTCTTTACAAGAATCGTATGATTTTCGAGTGATTATTCATCTTTCTCTAAACTAGGGTTTCCTGAAATCTCTTTTTCCAAAACATTTTGTAATTTTTGAGTGGTTGATCTTCTGCTTCTTATATGTTATGACTAATTCCGTAAGTTTGCTACAACCTTAACTCGTTTATACTAAAAGCCCTAATTTTTGACATTCTTTGTTTGGTTTCTGAGTACTGGTGTACTGACTGTGTTCTTGCCTGGTCCTTGTGATTTCTCTTTAGCCATTTAAATGTCTCGTGATTTTCTTATCCTAATATGCCTCTACTAAGATCTTGGTTCAACTTTTCTACTAATCCTATATGTCTATGTTCATTTTGACTGTTATTTCTTGCTTTATTTAAGTTGTTTGTGATACTTGCTGACTCTTTACGTGATTTTCTCTTTGATTGAACCCTTGATTATTCTGAAGTCCTTATTTCCCGGTTTGGTTTGAACACTTTTCCTTAACAAACTTTTGATTCTTACCTCTCTGCTCGATTTAATTGAACTGCTTGCCTTAATTAATTTTCCCTTGCCTTATTTGTTATTTTGCTGATTCTTACTGATTATTTCCTTAATTGAAACCCCTGTGCATTCACCCCTAATTACCTACTCTGTACTCGATTTCCTTCCTTAACTATTTTTCATGCTTTTACCATTAATTATCCCTTGATTAAAGGAAAACTTATTGATTTTACATATGATTGATTCCCTGAATTTCTCTAATTGCTACTTAATTGATCCCTTACCTTATTTTGCTAAGCTTTTGATTACTATATAAACTCCTTCCTATTCTCACTTCAAACACGAACATTAGATCACGAAAACACACTTACACTCAAAAGCTCTCTTTTCTTCTCTACTACTTGTGATATTCACTGGTCTAGCCGGCTGAAAGCCAAGGCTAGATATTGGAACTACATCTGCTTTATATTCTGCACTCTTTTCTTTAACTGGTATGTCTCTAGTTAAATTTTGAAACCCAAACCCTATGTGTTTCATTCCTGCACTAGTTCATCAGCTATGAATTCAACCTATCTTCCTGCTTACTTCTTTGCCTAGCATGTCTAAACTCTGTCCTGTTCAATGTATGATTAGCATGCCTACACTTCACCTAGTTATCTGAAACTTCACCAGCCTATTTGTGAATATCTGTTTAATCCCTTAATTATGTGATCATGTTGGTTACTTGATGTATATGATTGACCCTGCCTGTATATTTAATCCTGTTCAAGATACGTCAGGTGTTATATATTACATCTGTGATATCTGTCTTAACTATTTACTAACCATGACTAGCCTGCTAAGTTGCTAAGGCCCTTAGTGTTTTATGCAGTTGTTGACTATATGTTTCCTCTATACCCTATCCATGTACCCCCAATGTGACTCTTATGTGCCCAATCCTTTATCCCCATGTGAGATCTGTTTGTTGAATGTTTCTGCATCTGGATGTTTTATGACCAATTGTTTGTCTGCTGTTTTCAAAAGAGTTTTGGTACTCTTCTCAAACTGTCTTTTACCACCAAACTATTTCCTGTTTCAGAAAAAGGCCTGGAAGCCGCCAATCAAAAACATCAAAAAGAAACTAAGGAAGATGGTAGAAAACCACAAACAATGGCATGAGAAGCTACCTTTTGCTCTGTTGGGATACCGCACCACGGTTCGCACATCAACCGGGGCAACTCCCTATATGCTGGTTTATGGTACCGAAGCTGTCGTCCCAGCCGAGGTAGAAGATTCCTTCTTTTAAGAATCATGCATGAAGCTGAACTCAAGCGATGCAGAATGGATTAGGAGCCGCTATGAACATTTGGCCTTTATAGATGTAAAAAAGGAATGACTCAGTAATGTCACTATCAACTTATTAGAACAGAATGTCCAGAGCTTTCAATAACAAAGAGTCAAACCAAGGCAATTTGCTCGCGGGATAGTTGGTGCTGAAGAAAGATCTTCCCCCATCAAGATGAAGCCAAGGGAAATTCTCTCCAACTGGCAAGGCCCTTATATGTTCACAGGGTGTTTAACAGGGAGGAGCACTCATACTTGCAGAAATGGACGGAGAAATTTGGCCAAAACCAATCAATTCAGACTCAGTAAAAAAAGATACTATGCTAGACTATTTACATTTCTCATCTGATGTAATTGAACTTATGCTTGACCTGATTCCATTTAGAAGGAGATACGTATGCCGCTTATGGATTCGGGCATATCATAATAAAATTTCCATCTCCCCCAAGATCAGAAAACTGGGGCAGAATTTTGAGGAGGACCCTCAAAATTCCGGAGCAAAGTCAAGCAACGCAAACTATTGCCAGACGATCCGAAATCGATTAAGAAAACTGGGGCAGAATTTTTGAGGACTCTCAAAATTCCGAAGAAGGTTCAACAAGACTCGTTATTCGCAAGCGGACGAAGGATCATCTACCAAACTGGGCAGACATTTGAGGAGGACCCTCAAAATTCTAACATAAGGAAGTTGCAGTGTCTCTGAAATGTGTCACAATCACTAGTTCATCTAATTTACTGGATATTTCAATATGTTTCCAAATAAACTCTATTTTTATCAAATAATTGCAATATTTTTCAAAAACTCTATTCTTTAACAATCAGGTTACCCAGGAAAACTCGAAAGGCCTCGAGAACGGAGCAAAGCAAGGCCAAGCTGACAAAAGCACGAACCAACCTTCCCCCCACAAAACTTACAATTTTTCTTTGAACGCAGGTACATCTGACGTAGCAATAGCATCCGCAAATATACACACGTTACAAGATCACTATCAATGGGACCACAAAAACACTGAATATATCTCCAGCTAAGACATATGCTACTCTTATTGCTACTCTTCTTTGCATGGGACTAAGCCCCATCCCACAAACCTGTATGAGGCTAATCCTTGTCTCCCCACCTGCATTGAGGCTAATCCTTGCCTCCCTATCATGCATGAAGCTAATCCTTAGCCTCCCCAATTGGCATGAGGCTAATCATTGCCTCCCCAATGGCATGAGGTAATCCTTGCCTTCCTACTTGCATGAGGTAATCCGTGCCTCATATTTGCATGAGGCTAATCCCTGGCCTTCCGTATTCTGCAGAGGCTAATCCCTGCCTCCCTACCTGCATGAGCTAATTCCTTGCCTCCATATTTGCATGAGGCTAATCCCTGCCTTTCGTATTTGCATGAGGCTAATCCCTGCCTCCCTCGTGCATGAGGCTAATCCCTACCTCCACACACGCATGAGGCTAATCTCTGCCTCCATATTTGCATGAGGCTAACCCCTTGCCTCCTTGTTGGCATGAGGCTAATCCTTGCCTCCATGAGGCTAATCCCCGCCTTCATATTTGTATAAGGCCTAATCCCTGCCTCCTATCTTGCATGAGGTTAATCCCTGCCTCCCTATCTTGCATGGGGTTAATCCCTGCCTCTCCATTTGCATGAGGCTAATCCCTGCCTCCCTATCTTGCATGAGGCTAATCCTGCCTCCCCATCTGCATGAGGCCAATCCTGCCTCCGTATTTGCATGGGACTAAGCCCTGTCCCCGCATCCTGCATGAGGCTAATCCCTGTCTCCTTATTTGCATAAGGCTAAGCACTACCTTCCATTTGCATGGGACTAAGCCCTGTCCCGCATCCTGCACGAGGCTAATCCCTGCCTCCATAATTTGCCATAAGGCTAAGCACTACCTTCTATTTGCATGGGACTAAGCATTGTCCCTCCTTGCATGAAATGTTGCTCTACTCCGGTACTGTCTATTTGCTCTTCTATCGGGATAAGCTCTGCCCTTCATCTTGCAAGACTAAGCCTTGTCTTGTCAACATCATATTATTGCATCTCATGGGCTGAAATATCGCCAACCCATCCAAAGGCGTCATAGTCTAAAGGCATCATCCTATAACCGAAGACACCATGCCATCGCCTGAGGATCCCAAATTTGCATATCATTATTCAAAGGCATCATGGTTCGGAGGCACCATCTGCATGGCCCGAGAACACCATTTCATGGCCTGCGAATCCCTCAATAAACATTCATGGCCCAGACAATCATGGTCCGAGGAGTCATCGCCTTAACCGTCCAAAGACAACTTTCATGGTCCAAAGGAAATCTACATCATGTTTGAATTTCCGCACAAATCTATATTTGTAGGCATCTTTTATCTGCAGGTGGCCAGCAAGAAACTGCTATCCTAGTAAGGAGCGACCTCGTCCCAGTTCCTTCAAACTATCTCAAACTTAACCGTTCACCATAACCGCTCTTGCACCTCGTGTCCGTTCTTGCAATGACCTTCATCGGTATATTCCTCCAATGAATCCAGAACTACACATAGCCTGATTCCTGTAAAAACCAGGGATATGTAGGCAACTCAAGACCGAGTCCGGCCTCTATTTTCAAAACATCCCATTTCGATCAAAATTGACCATCATTTCTTTAACCGAATACTCTTTCCATCCTTCCCGGGTAAAGAGGGGCAGCTGTTGATACCATTTTTTTCCCTCACAATATTTTTTAACATATATAAGTAATACATATGCAGTAATAAGCATGCATAAACATTTTTTAAAATTTTCTGTAATTTTAAAAGCTCCAAAGCAATTTATTTCTTCTCTTTTTAATTTAAAACTCAGAAAGTTCAAACCAGACATGAGCCTGAAAATCAAGGAGGAAGTTACCAAGTAGATCAAAGCCAAAGTTCTCAGGGTGGTTGAGTACCCAACCTGGTTAGCCAACATTGTGCCAGTTCTGAAGAAAGATGGAAAAGTCAGAGTGTGTTTTGACTATCGGGACTTAAACAAAGCATGTCCCAAGGACGACTTTCCACTGCCGAACATACACATCCTGATCCATAATTGCGCCAAGCATGAACTCCAATCTTTTGTAGATTGCTTCGCGGGTTATCACAAGATCTGGATGGACGAAGAGGACACGGAGAAAACATCTTTTATTACACCATGGGGGGTATACTGCTACTAGATGATGTCGTTCGGTCTAAAGATTGCTGGGGCTACCTACATGAGAGCCATGACAACCATCTTCCATGATATGATACACAAGGAGATAGAGGTGTGTGTGGACGACATCATCATCAAATCCAAGAGGGCCGCAGACCACATAGCAAACTTGAGAAAGTTCTTCGATAGACTAAAGAGGTACAACATGAAACTAAACCCCGCCAAGTGTGCATTCGGGGTTCCCGCGAGGAAGTTATTGGGATTCATTATCAGCCGTCGAGGGATCGAGCTAGATCCGTCTAAAGTCAAGGCTCTTCAGGAGTTACCGCCGCCTAGGAGCAAAAAGGACGTGATGAGCTTCCTAGGGCGTCCCAATTATATCAGTCGCTTCATAGCATAGTCCACAGTCATATGTGAACCCATCTTCAAGATGTTGAGGAAAGATGCCGAGACAAGCTGGACAGAGGATTGTCACAAAGCTTCTGACAAAATCAAAGAGTACCTTTCCACAATACCGGTCTTGGTCCCGCTAGAGCCGGGACGACCTTTGCTACTCTATCTATCTGTATTGGATGGATCCTTCGGATGCGTTCTGGACAACATGATGAGACAGGGAGAAAGGAGCAAGCCATATACTACTTGAGTAAAAAGTTCACACCTTACGAAGCACGATACTCTCTATTGGAACGCACGTGGTTTTCAGAAATTGAGGCATTACTTCTGTGCCTATACCACGTACCTCATATCCAGGATGGATCCTTTGAAGTATATATTTCAGAAACCTATGCCGACCGGGAAATTGGCAAAATGGCAGATACTGTTGAGTGAGTTCGATATCGTCTACGTAACTCAAAAGGCGGTCAAAGGACAAGCATTGGCAGATCATCTTGCTGAGAATCAGGTGGTAGGAGAATATGAACCCTTGAAAACGTATTTTCCTAATGAAGAGGTATCATTCGTAGGAGAGGACATTACTGAAGCATACGACGGTTGGAGGATGTCCTTTGACGGAGCTACAAATTTCAAAGGAGTGGGCATTGGAGCAGTTTTGGTATCAGAAACAGGTCAACATTATCCGGTATCTGCTAAACTCAGGTTTCCCTGCACTAACAACATGGCGGAGTATGAGGCCTGCATACTAGGACTTTACATGGCAGTCGACATGAATATTCAGGAGCTGCTGGTAATTGGTGATTTAGATTTGCTTGTGCACCAGGTACAAGGAGAGTGGGCCACCAAGAATTCCAAGATATTGCCATATCTGCACCATATGCAGAAATTAAGAGGTTCACCAAGATAGAGTTTCGGCATGTACCTAGAATTCAGAATGAGTTTGCCGATTCATTGGCCACCTTGTCATCTATGATACAACATGCGGACAAGAACTTCATTAATCCTATCCCAGTAAAAGTCCATGATCAACCGGCTTATTGTGCCCATGTTGAGGAAGAAACAGATGGAAAACCTTGGTTTCACAACATCAAGGAGTATTTGGTGAAAGGAGAATATCCGGAGCATGCAAACCACACTCACAAATGCACACTTCGGAGATTGTCCAATCACTTCTTTCACAAAAGAGGAAATTTGTACAGAAGAACTCCTTATTTAGGATTGCTAAGATGTGTCGACGCAAAAGAAGCTTCTAATCTACTTGAGGAGATACATGTCGGGACCTGTGGGCCGCATATGAATGGTTTTGCCTTGGCCAAGAAGATACTCAGGGCCGGTTACTTTTGGATGACCATGGAGACCGACTGCGTCCAGTATGTCCGCAAAGGCTACCAATGTCAAGTGCATGCTGATATGATAAAAGTGCCGCCAAATGAGCTCAACACAACAAGCCCGCCTTGGCCATTCGTCGCCTGGGGAGTGGATGTCATCGGTCAAATTGAGCCCAGTGCTTCAAACGGACACAAGATTATTCTGGTAGCCATTGATTACTTCACAAAATGGGTAGAGGCTGCATTTTATAAAGCTATAACCAAGAATGTCGTCGTAGATTTTGTCAAAGACTGTATTGTTTGCCGATTCGGAGTTCCCGGGTCCATTGTCACTGATAATGCCGCCAACCTCAACAGTGATCTGATGAAAGCCATGTGCGAAACTTTCAAAATAAAGCATAAGAATTCCACAGCCTATAGACCTCAGATGAATGGAGCCGTGGAAGCCGCCAATCAAAACATCAAAAAGATACTAAGGAAGATGGTAGAAAACCACAAACAATGGCATGAGAAGCTACCTTTTGCTCTGTTGGGATACCGCACCACGGTTCGCACATCAACCGGGGCAACTCCCTATATGCTGGTTTATGGTACCGAAGCTGTCGTCCCAGCCGAGGTAGAGATTCCTTCTTTAAGAATCATGCATGAAGCTGAACTCAGCGATGCAGAATGGATTAGGAGTCGCTATGAACATTTGGCCTTTATAGATGTAAAAAGGATGAACTCAGTATGTCACTATCAACTTTATTAGAACAGAATGTCCAGAGCTTTCAACAAAAGAGTCAAACCAAGGCAATTTGCTCCGGGATAGTTGGTGCTGAAGAAGATCTTCCCCCATCAAGATGAAGCCAAAGGGAAATTCTCTCCCAACTGGCAAGGCCCTTATATGGTTCACAGGGTGTTAACAGGAGGAGCACTCATACTTGCAGAAATGGACGGAGAAATTTGGCCAAAACCAATCAATTCAGACTCAGTAAAAAGATACTATGCTTAGACTATTTACATTTTCTCATCTGATGTAATTGAACTATGCTTGACCTGATTCCCATTTAGAAGGAGATACGTATGCCGCCTTATGGATTCGGGCATATCATAATAAAATTTCCATCTCCCCCCAAGATCAGAAACTGGGGCAGAATTTTGAGGAGGACCCTCAAAATTCCGGAGCAAGTCCAGCCAACGCCAACATATGCCAGACGATCCGAAATCGATTAAGAAACTGGGGCAGAATTTTGAGGACTCTCAAAATTCCGAAGAAGGTTCAACAAGACTCGTTATTCGCAAGCGGACGAAGGATCATCTACCAAACTGGGGCAGACATTTGAGGAGGACCCTCAAAATTCTAACATAAGGAAGTTGCAGTGTCTCTGAAATGTGTCACAATCACTAGTTCATCTAATTTACTGGATATTTCAATATGTTTCCAAATAACTCTATTTTTATCAATAATTGCATATTTTTCAAAAACTCTATTTCTTTAACAATCAGGTTACCCAGGAAAACTCGAAAGGCCTCGAGAACGGAGCAAAGCAAGGCCAGCTGACAAAAGCACGAACCAACCTTCCCCCCACAAAACTTACAATTTTTCTTTGAACGCAGGTACATCTGACGTAGCAATAGCATCCGCAAATATACACACGTTACAAGATCACTATCAATGGGACCATCAAACACTGAATATATCTCCAGCTAAGACATATGCTACTCTTATTGCTACTCTTTCTTTGCATGGGACTAAGCCCCATCCCACATACCTGTATGAGGCTAATCCTTGTCTCCCCACCTGCATGAGGCTAATCCTTGCCTCCCTATCTGCATGAAGCTAATCCTTGCCTCCCCATTGGCATGAGGCTAATCATTGCCTCCCCAATGGCATGAGGGTAATCCTTGCCTTCCTACTTGCATGAGGCTAATCCGTGCCTCCATATTTGCATGAGGCTAATCCCTGCCTTCCGTATTTGCATGAGGCTAATCCCTGCCTCCCTACCTGCATGAGGCTAATCCTTGCCTCCATATTTGCATGAGGCTAATCCCTGCCTTTCGTATTTGCATGAGGCTAATCCCTGCCTCCCTCCTGCATGAGGCTAATCCCTACCTCCACACACGCATGAGGCTAATCTCTGCCTCCATATTTGCATGAGGCTAACCCCTGCCTCCTTGTTGGCATGAGGCTAATCCTTGCCTCCATGAGGCTAATCCCTGCCTTCATATTTGTATAAGGCTAATCCCTGCCTCCCTATCTTGCATGAGGTTAATCCCTGCCTCCCTATCTTGCATGGGGTTAATCCCTGCCTCTCCATTTGCATGAGGCTAATCCCTGCCTCCCTATCTTGCATGAGGCTAATCCCTGCCTCCCCATCTGCATGAGGCCAATCCCTGCCTCCGTATTTGCATGGGACTAAGCCCTGTCCCGCATCCTGCATGAGGCTAATCCCTGTCTCCTTATTTGCATAAGGCTAAGCACTACCTTCCATTTGCATGGGACTAAGCCCTGTCCCGCATCCTGCACGAGGCTAATCCCTGCCTCCATATTTGCATAAGGCTAAGCACTACCTTCTATTTGCATGGGACTAAGCATTGTCCCTCCTTGCATGAATGTTGCTCTACTCCGGTACTGTCTATTTGCTCTTCTATCGGGATAAGCTCTGCCCTTCATCTTGCAAGACTAAGCCTTGTCTTGTCAACATCATATTATTGCATCTCATGGGCTGAAATATCGCCAACCCATCCAAAGGCGTCATAGTCTAAAGGCATCATCCTCATAACCGGAAGACACCATGCCATCGCCTGAGGATCCCTCAAATTTGCATATCATTATTCAAAGGCATCATGGTTCGGAGGCACCATCTGCATGGCCCGAGAACACCATTTCATGGCCTGCGAATCCCTCAATAAACATTTCATGGCCCAAGACATCATGGTCCGAGGACGTCATCCTTAACCGTCCAAAGACAACTTTCATGGTCCAAAGGAAATCTACATCATGTTTGAATTTCCGCACAAATCTATATTTGTAGCATCTTTTATCTGCAGGTGGCCAGCAAGAAACTGCTATCCTAGTAGGAGCGACCTCGCTCCAGTTCCTTCAAACTATCTCAAACTTAACCGTTCACCATAACCGCTCTTGCACCTCGTGTCCGTTCTTGCAATGACTTCATCGGTATATTCCTCCAATGAATCCAGAACTACACATAGCCTGATTCCTGTAAAACCAGGGATATGTAGGCAACTCAAGACCGGAGTCCGGCCTCTATCTTTCAAAACATCCCATTCGATCAAAATTGACCATCATTTCTTTAACCGAATACTCTTTCATCCTTCCCGGGTAAAGAGGGGCAGCTGTTGATACCCAATTTTTCCCTCACATATTTTTTAACATATATAAGTAATACATATGCAGTAATAAGCATGCATAAACATTTTTTAAAATTTTTCTGTAATTTTAAAAGCTCCAAAGCAATTTATTTCTTCTCTTTTTATTTATATAAATATCCAATAATTATCCTTCAAAATACTTTGGTGATGATTTAGTCATCTAAATTCTTTATTTATGCCAACATAGTGTTTAAATATTTTAGTGCATTTTTGCAACTATATTTACATTTTTAGGCTAAATTGCACATCTTTACAACAATAGCCCATACTAATGCATAATTATATTATTGATGCATAAAATGATCTTTTATATTTTCAAAATGTGAAATAACTATTTTAGATCATTTTTAGTACACGAAAATATTTTTTGGAACTCATTTATTGTTTTTATAAATTATGTAGTTATTAACATTGGCTATTTAAAATCTGGCCTATTTTTATTTTAATTTTAGTCCTATTTCAACCCAATACTAGCCCAATTTCAATTTAAATTTACAGCCCAAACCCTAATATCTGATCTGGCTCCGAAACCCTTTCAATCTCGACCGTTGATCATAGAGATAATGGCCACAAACAGCCCCTTCTTTTTTTAGTCCCAAACGACCCCCAAACCCATTCATTTCCCACCATCCACCGCCCTGAAACCCCTCTCCTCTCTCAAGTGCTCTTAAACCTAACCCTAATCGGACCTCACTGTCAGTCATCTATGTCTATCTATGGTGGTTTCTCACCGCCCCCAGGCCTCTAGTAACCTCTCTCACGTTGGTATTGCCACCTCCAGGGTCCTCAAGGGACCAGGGTTAGTTGGCCTGCATCTATGGCCCCTTTCTCGCCTGTTTCAGGCTGTTCCAGTGTGATTCCGAGTAGGATCATCCTACATCGACTATGATCTATGGGTTTCTAAGCATGTTTCTTCACCTCTGTGTTGTTCTCCTCGAAACCCTATTTTTTTTCTTCTGAACCTCTTAGATCTATACAGATCTGAGATGATTTGGACTTATTTCGTATGAGTTTTACAATAACCTTGTGATTCTTTAAAAGAATAGTATGATTTTCGAGTGATTTTTCATCTTTCTCTAAACTAGGGTTTCCTAAAATTTATTTTTTCCAAAACATTTGGTAATTTTTGAGTGGTTGATCTTCTGCTTCTTATATGCTTTGACTAATTTCGTAAGTTTGCTACAACCTTAACTCGTTTATACTAAAAGCCCTAATTTTTCACATTCTTTGTTTGGTTTTTGAGTACTGGTGTACTGACTGTGTTCTTTACTTGGTTCTTGTGATTTCACTTTAGCCATTTAAATGTCTCATGATTTTCTTATCCTAATATTCCTCTACTAAGTTCTTAGTTCAACTTTTCTACTGATCCTATATGTCTATGTTCATTCTGACTGTTATTTCTTGCTTTATTTAAGTTGTTTGTGATACTTGCTGACTCTTTACGTGATTTTCTCTCTGATTGAACCCTTGATTATTCTGAAGTCCTTATTTCCTGGTTTGGTTTGAACACTTTTCCTTAACAAACTTTTGATTCTTACCTCTCTGCTGGGTTTAATTGAACTGCTTCCCTTAGTTAATTTTCCCTTGCCTTATTTGTTATTTTGCTGATTCTTACTGATCGTTTCCTTAATTGAAACCCCTGTGCATTCACCCCTATTTACCTACTCTGTACTCGATTTCCTTCCTTATGTATTTGTCCTGCTTTTACCATTAATTATTTATTGATTAACGGGAAAACTTACTGATTTTACAAGTGATTGATTCCCTGAATTTCTCCAATTGCTACTTAATTGATCCCTTACCTTATTTTGCTAAGCTTTTGATTACTATATAAACTCCCTCCTATTCTCACTTCAGACACGAACATTAGTTCACGAAAACACATTTACACTCAAAAGCTCTCTTTTCTTCTATGCTACTTGTGATATTCACTAGTCTAGCCGGCTGAAAGCCATGGCTAGATATTGGAACTATATCTGCTTTATATTCTGCACTCTTTTCTTCAACTGTTATGTCTCTAGTTAAATATTGAAACCCAAACCCTATGTGTTTCATTCCTGCACTAGTTCATCAACTATGAATTCAACATGTCTTCCTGCTTACTTCTTTGCCTAGCATGTCTAAACTCTGTCCTGTTCACTGTAGGATTAGCATGCCTACACTTCACCTAGTTATCTGATATTTCACCAGCCTGTTTGTGAATATCTGTTTAATCCCATAATTATGTGATCATGTTGGTTACTTGATGTATATGATTGACCCTGCCTGTATATTTAATCCTGCTCAAGATATGTCAGGTTTTCTATATTACATCTGTGGTATCTGTCTTAACTATTTACTGACCATGACTAGCCTGCTAAGTCTCTAAGACCCTAAGTGTTTTATGCAGTTTTTGACTATATGTTTCCTCTATACACTATCCATGTAACCCCAATGTGGCTCTTATGAGCCCTAATCCCATTATCCCCATGTGAGATCTGTTTGTCGAGTGTTTCTGAATCTGGATGTTTTATGACCAATGGATTGTCTGCTGTTTTCGAAAGAGTTTTGGTAATCTTCTCAAACTGTCTTTTACCACCAAACTACTTCCTGTTTCAGAAAAACTTTTCACTCCTAGCGTCATCTCTGTACTATTTTCAAAACCTTTTTAAAACTATGTCAAGCACTCTCACTTTACTCTTAGATTACTAGGTTCTGCCCCTCTGATATGTGTACTGCCTTGAGACCCATGAGATCTCTCTGAACTCTGGCATATCAGGGCTGGCACTTCCACACTGCACAATAATTAGTTGCTATTTGAGAAAAGTCTGGGTGTGAGCACTGCCCGGGATCCTTGAGGTCCTTAGGGAACTTTGACACACCTGGACATGAAATTGGCTATGGAACTTTGACATTTGAGACTAGTGGAGGCTTGAAAATCATTTGGGCCTACTGCAGGCTCCCTATAGCTTAGCTTCTACTTTATTTATGTAATTTATATTCAGTTCTTGGTCTGTAATAATTATTGTAAACAAACATTTGGGGTGATTAGTGAAAAGGGGTGGGTAGTTGCATATTGTGGTAAAATCGGGTAGATAACATGCCTATAGGGTCTATTTTAATGTGTTTGTTAGATAATATGCCTATAGGACATGCATTGGTGAATTCTGCATGCTTTACTTTCACACAATTAGTAGCCATGCCTATAGGATCTAAATCAGCTTGATAATTAGATATCATGCCTTTAGGGTGTAAAATAATTGAAGTTCAGGTTCTCTTACAACATGTATTCAAATTCATCTCCTTAGAAATCATGCCTATTGGATCTAAAATCAACCTAACTTTAACTCACGCCTGCAAGTTTTGAATCAGATTAACTAACCTACTCGTTTCTCAATCAATGTCAGTAGAAAGCATGCCTATAGGATTCAAATCGCGTGTTTAAACTTGCTTACTATTTTTCTGCATTCCTAATCAATAATAGATATCATGCTCATAGGACATCACTGTTATACGCCTAGGCAAGCCTATAGGGCAATTAAAATTCTGCAACTATAAAACCATGTTCTGTTATCCGTGATTGTTCATATTCAACAGGTTTAAAATCAGTAAGCAAACTGAATAGGTCTTTGGCACTTTGGTCCTAATTTAATACTGTATACTCTCAGCTCACCTAGACATCATGTTCTAAGGTTTTTCTCTTAAACGGTTGTTTGAGACGTGCACTTATTTGTTTCTGCTTGTGGAGGTAAAATGTGAGCCTTTAATTGTTCCCCCTTTAAATGCAGTCCTACTTGTTTTGGTTGACGCTTAGACATTTCTCCTTTAAACACCTTAGGATGGTCTAGAACTACCCAAATTAGAGGTCCTACATACCTCCAGGGCCACAAGGAAGGGACGGGTAATGCACGCCTAGGATATCTTTCAAGGTTGCTAGAACGCTTTAGGCTATGACCAACGGGAGGGAATTGGATAGTAAGGATATGATGAGTACACGCTAATGCCACGTGTAGCCCCTCATTGAGGAGTGATTACCGGGCATTGTGTGGGTATGATCCTGTAGGCTAACAAACCTAGGACCCCCTTTTCGAACTCCCGTTGTTTAAATGAATTTACTTTTCTTTATATATGTGCAGCTTGTTCATACCTTTTCCCTTGTTTCATTACTTGAACCATACATGTGCTTAGAGTGTCAAAACATGCCTTTACTTGCAAGTACGTGGTAAAATTGTTTATCTGTTAAAATGACTAATTCACATGAGTATAAGTTCAGCCGGGACTCACCGTTGTGGACCGCGAGGGGTGCCTAACACCTTCCCCTCAAGTTTATTTCGAGCCCTTACCCTAAATCTCTGGTAATGCAAACTAGTCTATGAGTTAATTGCACAAGGTGCCCTAACGCACCATTATTCGTTAGGTGGCGACTCTTCAAATACCCAATTCCCAAAAGGAAAAGAGTTATCCCCCCATGAAATGTCGAAACCCAGACGTTCTCCGCGAGGAGGAAAAAAGGAGGCACGACAGACATTGTAACAGAGATAGACATGCTAATTAAGAGAAATAAACAGGAAGCACATGAGTCTAACTGCATAGCATATTGAATGATAATAGAAGTAGTCATGCTGATTAAGAGCAATAAACAGGAAAGACATAAGGCTAGCTACAGAAGTAGTCATGCTGATTAAGATTAATAAATAGGAAGCACATAGATTTAACTTCGTAGCATATTGGATGATAGCAGAAGTGGAGGCATACCAGTTAAGAGATAGCAAACAGGAAGATGAAAGTATGCAAAATCCAATAGACCAGCCTTGGCTTTCAGCCAGCTAGACAGTGCAGCATACACAAGTAACAGAAAGATTTGCAGTAGAGAGTGTGTGTGAATAAGAGCAAGAGTTAGTGTGTGGGTGTGACTTTCTGAGTGTGTTCGTGTGTTTGAAGGAAATTAGAATGGGTTTATATAGCACTTAGCAGAGTAAAGCAAATAAGGCAAAGAATAATAGAGTTCACAAATAAGGTATACAAATAAAATCAGCCAGGTTATTGGGACTGCTAAACTCAATCAATTAACACAGAAGAATCCGGGAAAGTCCCCTTAATATAGGGAGAATCAATTAACATCCCAGATTGGGGTTTAAATAAGGCAAGAAATAAGTCATAGGTCATTTATAAGTCGGTTAGAGTAAATCAAAACCTAGAGATCAGGCTAATAAACTAATTAAGGCAAGTAGTACCAATTAGGAGTCACAAATAAGGAAAATAGGTTACAAAGAAAGTAACAATCTCAGCGGAATAATATAGTTTCGAACCCTATAGCCAAATAACATCAATTAATCTCTACTAATTGACAGACAAGGAATAACGGGCAAATACCAGAACAACTAATGAAGTAGTCAGAAACTCAAGGGTTTAGAACATAAATAGTCAAGCAAACGAAGAGTAAAGAAATCAAACACTCAAACTTCTTTAGAAACGTTTTGCAGAAACGCAAAGAAGTGAAACCCTAGTTTTAGAAGAACATTAAAATCGATTAATAATATGGAAAAATAGAAGGTTTTTTTAAAGAAAATACCAGATAAACTTAAAATCATTTCAGATCTACAAGGATCTGAATAGACTCAAGTAGAAAGAGATGAGGGTTTTGAAGAATGGAACGAGGTGAGAAAAATCCAGTTAAGAACCGGAGTTTCAAGCCATAAACATAAAGATAACGATACTCACAAATATAGCAATAAACACGAGGCAGGTTCATCGGAAAAAAATAACGGGTATACGTAGACTCTGAGTTGATTCTCTTTGAGATTCCTTCAAACCATGAAGAAATCGAACAACCAGAAGAGGTAAGAGGGGGTGGGGCCTGAAATCATAGAGAAATGCCATGGAATGGCGGGTTCTCTGGTGACGACGGCTAGGGTTAGGGGAGCATCTGAGAGCGAAGAAATGAGGGAAGGGATTTGGGGGCGGCGGAACTAGAGAAGTGACTAGGGTTAGGGTGGTTAGGGATATTAAAAAGGAAAGAGTATCCTGGACCGTTGATCTCTTGAGATCAACGGCCAGGATTGAGTTTGGGGTTGGGCGGGTTAAAAATTGGGTTATGGGTATTGGGTTAGTTTAATTTGGGCTGGGGCGGATTGGGCTGGTGTAATTGGGTTAGGTCCGAAAAAAATGATTAAGGAAAAGGGGCTATTATTTAAATACCCAATTAACTTAATAAAATTTTTTTATTGAATAATTGATAAACGATAAAACTATCATTTGTGCATGAAAATGATTTAATTATTTAGTATTATAAAAATATAAAAGGTTATTTTCTTGTGAAATAAGGTAATTATGCACACATGGGGCCATTATTGCAAAGTTATAGGAATTACAATCATATCATGTACATATGGCTATTTATGAAATAATTAAAGCTTAGTATAAATATAAATGATAAAATTAAGCAATAAAATTATCATAAAACCGTTTGTGGTGCAATTAGTAATTATTTATATAATAAAATGCTAGAATAAATTATTTAAAATCCTTAGAAGAAATGCACAAATCATGGAAAGATATCAATTGATGCTCATGCATGGTCTTAAAGATGTATACGCATTTTGAAAATAATATAGGGAATAATTGGGTAACAACAACTGCCCCTCTTTACCCGAGAAGGGTGAAAGAGTTATCAGGTAAAGATATGATGACGAATTTTGACCGAGTAACGCGATTTGAGAGACATAGGCCGCACTCTGGTTTCCAAGCTGCTTACATATCCCCGGTTTTACAAGAATCAGGCCGTGTGTAGTTCTGGATTCACCGGTGAAATATACCAATGAACTTATCACAAGGACGGATACAAGGTTGCGAATAGATGAAATGGTTACGGTGAGCGGTCAGGCTTGAAATAGTATGAAGGAGCGGGATTGCTCCTATTGGGATAACGGTCGCTCATCGGGTTACCTGCAAATGAAAGACACACTACATGCATATATTTTGCGTAAATTTAAACATGATGCAAATTCCCTTCAGACCATGAGAATTGTCTTTGGACGGTTGAGGATGACGTCCTTAGACCATGATGTCCCGGGCCATGAATTGCGCGGTAAGGGATTCGCAGGCCATGAAATGATGTTCTCGGGCCATGAAAAAGGTACCTCCGAACCATGACGCCTTTGAATAATGATATGCAAGTATTGAGAGATCTTCAGGCCATGACATGGTGTCTTCAGGCTATGAGGATGACGCCTTCGGATTTATGACGCCTTTGGACAAGTCGGCTATATATCAGCCTATGAAATGCAGAAACATGATACCAAAGGTAATAAAAAGGCAATGCTTAACCTTGCGTAGAGTTTTGGTGGCAGAGCTTAGCCCCGAGAGAAGAAGATAGTGCAAAGTTTAGAATAGAGCGATGTTTATGCAAGGAAAGACAATGCTTAGTCCCATGAGAAGGCAATGCTTAGCCTTATGCAAATAGGGAGGCAGGGCTTAGCCTCATGCGAGATTTGAGACAGGGCTTAGTCTCATGCGGAGAGAAGGCAGTGCTTAGCCTTAAGCAAATATGGAGGCAGGTCTTAGCCTCATGCAAGGATCGAGACAGGGCTTAGTCTCATGCAAAGAGAAAGCAATGCTTAACCTTATGCAACTAGGGAGACAGGGCTTAGCGTCATGCAAGATTTGAGACGGAGCTTAGTCTCATGCAAAGAGAAGGCAATGCTTAGCCTTATGCAAATATGGAGGCATGGCTTAGCCTCATGCAAGATTTGAGACAGGGCTTAGTCTCATGCAAACAGAAAGCAATGCTTAGTTATATACAAATACGGAGGCAGGGCTTAGCCTCATGCAAGATTTGAGACAGGACTTAGTCTCATGCAAAGGGAAGGCAATGTTTAGCCTTATAAGCAGCAAATAGGAGTAGAATATTTCTTAGCTGGAGATATATTGCGTCTGGTGGCCTGATTGATAGTGATTTTGATACGTGTATATTTGTGGATACTCCTGTTATGTTTACTGTGCCTGCATCCAAAGAAAAATCGTGAGTTTTTTAGGGGGAGGTTGGCTCGTGCTCTTATCTTCTTGCTCCGCTTTGCTCTGCTCTGTTGACCCTATTCGAGTCATCTTGGGTAACACCTGGCTGCCATAGAAATGAGGTTTTCAAAAATATGCACTTATTGGTGAAATAGAGTTATTTTATTTTATGAAACATAGTGATATGTAATATCAAGTAAATTAGATGAACTAATGACTGTAACACTTTTAGAGATATATCAGCTTCCTTGCAATAGAATTTTGAGGGTCCTCCTCAAAATTCTGCCCTAATTTGATCATTTGGTCGTTCTGCGTGCACCGAAGTTTGTTGGATCTGCTCCGGAATTTTGAGAATCCTTCTCAAAATTCTGCCCCAGTAAGTTAACCGATTTCTGACTTTCTCGCATATGATGGCGTCGGCTGGACTTGCTCCGGAATTTTGAGGGTCCTCCTCAAAATTCTGCCCCAGTTTCTGGTTCTGAGGGAAATGAAGATTTTATTAAGATATGACCGAACCCACAGGGCTACCTACGTATCCCCTCTTAAATGGGAATCAGGTCAAGCGTAGTTCAGTTACATCAGGTGAATGAATGTAAATAATCTAAACATAATATCTCTTGACCGCATCTGAATTTATAGGTTTTGGCCAAACTTCTCCATCCATTTCTACAAGTATGAGTGATCCTCCTGTTAGCACCCGGTGATTAGTTTGCTCAAATTCAGGGTCCTAGGGTATTCTCGAAGATTGATTTGAGAATGGGGTATCATCAATTGAAGATTCGAGCTTCAGATATTCCAAAGACAACTTTCAGTACCCGCTATAGTCACTATGAGTTTCTGGTGATGTCTTTTGGGCTGACCAATGCCCCAAAAACTTTTATGCACCTTATTAAAAACGTATTTCAGCCCTATCTTGATTCATTCGTCATAATTTTCATTGATGATATATTGGTGTATTCTTGTAGTCAGGAAGATCATGAGCGGTACTCGAGGATCGTGCTCCATACATTGAGGGAGAAGAAGTTATTTGCTAAATTCTCCATGTGCGAGTTTTGGCTAGACTAAGTGGCATTTTTGGGACATGTGGTGTCTAGTGAGGGGATTAAGGTAGATCCAAAGAAGATTTTGGCAGTTCAGAGTTGGCTAGACGGTCTTCTTCTATTGAGATCCGGAGTTCCCTTGGTTTGGCTGGGTATTATTGTTGTTTTGTGGAGGGGTTTTTATTTATAGCAGCCCCTGTCACGCCCCAAACGTGGGGAGGAGTGGCTGGCACCCGGTGCCACACTGGCCCGAGCAAACTCTGCAACTCTTTCTTTTTCTTTGAAACTATCATGGGCCAACATGGCCACAATTAGTAATGTATAACTATAAGTAGGCAATACTGTATCAATGAACAATCTTTCTTATAACATGAATACATATGGGCCGTCAAGGCCTCGTACATACTGTACAAAATGAACCTTTGTCTACAAAGCCTCTAAGATTATTTGACATCAAATGGGACATGGTACCGGCCTACCCATAAGTCTGTAGCAATACTCTGACACTCGATGACCTATAGACTCGACTGCACTCCGAATGAGGCGGAGTCTTACCGATCCTTCCCTGAATGCTGACCTCGTCTACTATGAGGGCTCGTCAAACTAATTCTCTATACCTGCGGGCATGAATGCAGCATCCCCAACAAAAGGATGTTAGTACGAATAATGTACCGAGTATGTAAGGCAGAACTAAAACATAACAATAAGTCAACATTAATTAAAGACATATGAGAATCAACCCGAATCTCTTAAGTGCTACTGTGTATGCATGTTATCATACTTATATATATATATATATATATATATATATATATATATATATATAAAATCCTTCTCCTTGAGGCTATTATCCATATCTTATGATGCATGACTGCCCAACTGATCAGTGGTAACTACCGGACCGGCTATCGCACGGTGGTAAACGCGTGACTGCCCGACCGACCGTAGCTTGGTGGTAAATATGTACTTCCCAACCGGCCGTCTTTCGGTGGTATATATGTAACTACCCAACCGGTCGTAGCTCGGCGGTAAATGCATGACTGCCCGACCGGCCGTAGCACGGTGATAAATGAATATGCATGACTGCCCAACCGGCCGTAGCACGGTGGTAAATAAAAATGCATGTATCACAATATTATTAATATTAACATGTTTATCAAATACCTCAATAGGGAACTATATACATACTAAGAATTGCTTGAATACCACTTTGCGGCAATGAATAACATAGACATCCTTAACTGCTAAGAGTAGAACCACTTTTGGAATATCGTTATGTTTACGTTTACTTGGATCATGCCAAAAGAATGAAGGAATAGCCTTAACATACCTTTGTCGTTTACCTAACCACACGATGACGGTTCAGCTCGTTAGTACTTCAATCTGAAACTTGCGATTTTGAGAACATCAGCATGTAATTGTCTACGCTATGTTGTATAGGGACTAAACTTAGACCTTTACAGCTAAAGTAAAGTTTCAAAGCAATCTTGCAACAGATGGTCCATATCTTTCTCATGCCTTTCACCAACCCAGCATACTACGATGCATCTCCTTTTCCTCATATTATCCGCATTTATAATAGTATGATAACACAATGTAAGAGTGCCACCTTCTTAGGAGTTTCAGGGGTGATTGGACATGCAAATTTGGTTCAATGTGTCTGTTGGTTCTATTTCTTTAAAAAAATGTTCTTCAAACTGTAAAAACACCTCAAGCACTTCAAAATAACTATTCAAATCTGCTTTGTCTTCCAAAAAACTTCTCTAATAAATGAATAGTAATTCCTTACATTTAAAGTGATTGGAAAGAGTTGAAATATCCTTTGTTTCCTTCCTTTACATACTATCACGCCAACTATCTTTTTTCCAAGTTCCAATCATGCCACATATTTTAATGAATGCATGAGTCACAATTTTTCTAAGGCAAAATCTGCCACGTGATGTTCTTATCCCAATTTTTTTTAGATAATTACCAATTACCCGCTTAATTAGGAATTATCTCAAATTACTTAAAATGCTACACACTTTTAACACACTTTATACATCTTACTATCACGTTCATGTGGTTGCATATAAAATAAATACATACACTATTATTTCATTAAAACATCCATGTAAAAATACATATATTTTCTCAACTTATAATTTTCCTAATCTCATATCAAGAGTGAAAATTCCCGTACGCTTAATTCTTAAATTGGCAAAAAGATAACCTTCTTTTCTTGTGAGAAAATAATTTCTATCTTTACAATAAAGAAAATCTCATAAACTTTCTTATATTATGTGTATGATTTAAAGTAGTAATAATAATAACTATATAAAATCATATATTTTTTTTCAAACTGTTTTACAAAAATGTTCCACTCAAAATACCATATCCAATGTATATAGCGGTATCAAGGTTGTTAAACTTACGGGGTCTTATAATAACATAGTCACAAATCCTTTATAACCTCATGAATAGTCTTAATCCCTTCAAGCTCATATGGATTACTATGACTCATCCTAATATTTATGTACGGGGTGTAACATTCTCTCCCCCTTTAAAACATTCGTCCTCGAATGTTAACTACTAGAGATTTACAAAATTTTCTCTAGGATCTCCTTTATAAACTAAACTAAAATCCAATCTCTATCTGATGTTTGGACTATTCACAACCTTTTGTACTTGAGTATCTCGTATCTTCTTCACCTTTACCTTACTTACTTTTCAATCCCGCATCGTATCTTCTGTTTCTTTCATAATCTTCCTTCCACATAGGTGGAAATTACGCCTTAAAGCTCTACTACGATACGTGCACCTCTAGTGCATACAAAATCTAGCAAAAGCTTCATACCGACTTCTTACGACTCAGCTCCATGGCACGATTTGGAAACAAAAGAAAGGTAACATTTCCTAAATGCCCTATAGCCTCTCAATTATAAATGTGGCGCGCAACACACTCATAAGTGAGACTCTACTAGGCACGGCTTTGTAGACTCCCTAGGACACGACTCGCTCTGATACCACTTTGTCACGCCCCAAACCCGGGGAGGCGTGGCTGGCACCCGGTGCCGCACTGGCCCAAGCGAACCACTCTGCAACTCTTTTTTTTTCTTTGAAACTATCATGGGCCAACATGGCCACAACTCGTAATGTACAACTATAAGCAGACAATATTGTATCAATGAACCATCTTTTTTAAAATATGAATACATATGGGCCGTCAAGGCCTCTGACATACCGTACAAAATGAAACTTTGTCTATAAAGCCTCTAAGATTATTTGACATCAAATGGGACAGGGTACCGACCTACCCATAAGTCTGTAGCAATACTCTGACACGATGACCTATAGACTCGGCTGCACTCCGAATGAGGTGGAGTCTTACCGATCCTTCCCTGAATGCTGACCTCGTCTACTATGAGGGCTCGTCAAACTGATTGTCTATACCTGTAGGCATGAATGCAGCGTCCCCAACAAAAGAACGTCAGTACGAATAATGTACCCAGTATGTAAGGCAAAACTGAAACATAACAATAAGTCAACATTAATTAAAGACATATGAGAATCAACCTAAATCTCTGAAGTGCCACCATATATGCATACTTATCATACTTATCTATATATATATAATCCTTCTCCTTGAGGCTATTATCCACATCTTATGATGCATGACTGCCCAACTGATATGTGGTAACTGCCCGATCGGCCGTCTCACAGTGGTAAATGCATGACTGCCCGACCGACCGTAGCTCGATGGTAAATATGTAATTGTCTAACCGACCGTAGCTCGGTGGTAAATATGTAACTGCCCAACCGGCCGTAGCCCGGTAGTAAATGCATGACTGCCCGACCGGCCGTAGCACGGTGATAAATGAATATGTATGACTGCCCAACCGGCCGTAGCACGGTGGTAAATAGATATGCATGTATCACAATATTATTAATATTAAAATCTTTATCAAATACCTCAATAGGGAACTAGATACATACTTAAAAATGATTGAATATCACTTTACGGGAATGGATAACATAGACATCGTTAACTGCTAAGAGTAGAACCACTTATAGAATATCGTTATGTTTACGTACCGTTACTTGGATAATGCCAAAAGAATAAAGGGATAGCCTTAACATACCTTTGTCGTTTACCTAACCACATGATGACAGTTCAGCTCGTTAGTACTTCAATCTGAAACATGCGATTTTGAGAACATCAGCATGTAATTGTCTAAGCTATGTTGTATAGGCACTAAACTTAGACCTTTACAGCTATTCAAAGCAATCTTGCAACAGATGGTCCATATCTTTCTCATGCCTTTCACCAACCCAGCATACTACTATGCATCTCCTTTTCCTCATATTATCCGCATTTATAATAGTATTTCAGATAACACAATGTAAGAGTGCCACCTTCTTAGGAGTTTCAGGGGTGATTGGACATATAAATTTGGTTCAATGTGTCTGTTGGTTCTATTTCTTTAAAAAACGTTCTACAAATTGTAAAAACACCTCAAGCACTTCAAAATAACTATTCAAATCTGCTTTGTCTTCCACAAAACTTCTCTAATAAATATATAGTAGTTCTTTACATTTAAAGTGATTGGTAATAGTTGAAATATCCTTTGTTTCCTTCCTTTACATACTGCCACTCCAACTATCTTTTTTCCATGTTCCATTTTAATCATGCCACATATTTTAATGAATGCATGTCACAATTTTTTTAAGGTAAAATCTGCCACGTGATGTTCTTATCTAAATTTTTTTAGATAATTACTAATTACCCGCATAATTAAAAATTATCTCAAATTACTTAAAATACTATTCACTTTGAACACACTTTATACATCTTACTGTCATGGTCATGTGGTACCATATAATACACATACATATACTATTATTTCATTAAAACATCCATGTAAAAATACATATATTTTCTCAACTTATAATTTTCCTAATCTCATATAAAAAGAAAAAATTCTCGTACGCTTAATTCTTAAATTGGTAAAAAGATAACCTTATTTTCTTGTGAGAAAATAATTTCTATCTTTACAATAAAGAAAATCTCATAAACTTTCTTATATTATGCGTATGATTGAAAGTAGTAATAATAATAACTATATAAAATCATAATTTTTTCAAGCTGTTTTACAAAAATGTTCCACTCAAAATACCTTATCTAATGTATATAACGTTATCAAGGTTGTTAAACTTACAGGGTCTTATAATATCATAGTCACAAATCCTTTATAACCTTATGAATAGTCTTAATCCCTTGAAACTCATATGGATTACTACGACTTATCCTAATATTAAAGTACGGGGTGTAACAGCCCCTTAACTATATTGACGCAGAAGGGTGCCCCATTTAGGTGGTCTGATGAGTGTGAGGAGACCTTTCAAAAGCTCAAGATTGCCTTGACCACAACTTCAGTTCTGGTTTTACCGTCGGAATCGGGTTCTTATACAATCTATTGTGATGCTTAACAGACTGACATAGGATGTGTGTTGGTGTAGGAGGATAGAGTAATTGCTTATGCTTCACATAAGTTGAAGCCTCATGAGAAGAACTACCAAGTGCACGATTTGGAGTAGGCGGCCACTGTTCACGCGCTAAAGATTTGAAGGCACTATCTCTCTGGCATGTCATATGAGGTGTTCACGGATCACATGAGTCTACAATACTTATTCAAGCAAAAGGATCTGAACTGGAGGCAACAGAGGTGGTTAGAGATACTAAAGGACTATGATATCACCAATCTTTATCTTTCGGGAAACTCAATGTGGTGGTCGATGCTTTGAGTAGGAAGGCTGAGCATTGGATGTTCAGTCTTTAGCCAACAGGTAGTTGGATGTTTCGGAGCCTAGCCTGGTTCCTAGTTGCAATGGTTTCACGGTCTTCTTTGTTTGAGCGCATCAATGCACGTCAGTATGATGATCCCAACTTGCTTGTCCTAAAGGACACGGTGCAACACAATAATGCTAAGGAGGTGGCTATTGGTGACGATGGAGTGTTGATGCTTCAAGGTCGCATTTGTGTACCCAATGTAGATGGGTTGCCTGAGTTGATTCTTGAGGAGGCCTATAGCTTGCGGTGTTTCATTCATCTGGACACCGCGAAGATGCACCATGATATGAAGCAGCACTACCGATGGAGAAGAATTAAGAAAGATATTATAGAGTATGTAGCTCGGTGTTTGAACTGTCAGCAGGTGAAGTACGAACATCAAAGGCAGGGTGGTTTGCTTCGGAGGCTTGATATTCCGGAGTGGATGTGGGAGCGTATCACTATGGATTTTTTAGTTCGACTACCACGGGCCTTGAGGAGATTCGATGCAGTGTGGGTTGTTGTAGACAAAATTACCAAGTCTGTGTACATTCCAATTATGACTACCTACTATTCAGAGCAGCTGGCTCAGATTTATCTTCCTGAGATTGTTTGCCTTCATCGTGTGTCGGTGTCTATCATCTCGGATTGGGGCACGGAGTTCACATCGCATTTTGCGAGAGCCATACAGCAAGTGCTGGGCACACTGGTCAAGCTGAGTACATCATTTCATCCACAAACGGGCAGGCAGTACTATCACGACCCAAACCAATGGGCCGCAACGGGTGCCCGAATCCTACATGTCGAACATCCTTAAGCATGCATTTAAGATATAATCATGAATGACATATTTTAGGGAAACTTATCCAAAGACATATGTACATATACATGCGGAATGCAGTGGGTGAGCCGGCAAGGCTGCTATAGACAACTATATACCCAAAACTGAAAGCCGACAAGGCCACATACTATCCAACTATAAATAACTGTTTACAGGCCTCGAATAGAAATTCAATTGTGCAAGGACGGGATAGGGCCACGTCATAACCATTTATGTATACAAGCGTATTGTACCAAAATCAAAAGCAGCTCCGGATCAAGTGGAGCACGCCAACTCTCGTTGATCAAGGATCCTAAGCAGGGGGATCGTCAGCTTGCCTACCTGCACCTGCGGGCATGAAATGCAGGCCCCGAGACATAGGGCGTCAGTACAAATAATGTACTGAGTATGTAAGGCATGAAAATCAGTACATAAGAGACATAGATGAAATATTGAATAAGGAATTCCGCCTGTAAGTCTAAATAACTTTGAAAATCCTGAAACAGTTATAACATCATGCACATGCATATAAATGTCATGTCATGCATAGGTATAGGTGTACATAACATCATCAAGCCTCTGAGGGAATCTCATCATATCTTCTCGGCCACTGTGGGAAAAATCATCAACATATACCAACTGATCAGGTGGTGGTGCGTATATATTGCCGTAACATTTTCCCATATCCCATATACATACAATATACATATATATGTGTATATAACGCCATATGGTCAGGGATCAATGTACATGTATAAATTCATGAAATGCATAAGAAATACATTAATAAGATTTTCTCGGAAACCACAAAATCAATATGCCTTTCGGATAAACTTTATCAAATACGTATTTTTCTGAGACCCATGAACAGAAGATAAATAATAATTCACGTGGGGAATCAAGAATATAGACACCCCTAGTATTTTTATGAATAGAATGATTTATGAAAGTTGCGTATTTTGCTTGTCTCATTTGTATTATTTGGATCATGAAAAAAAAAAAAAAGGGATAGCCTTAACATACCTAGAGTAGGGAAAATCCGTATGATATTCTTGGAAAAGGTTGCACCGTACTCCTTTAGAACCGCAAAATTATACGTTGCTAACGTGCTAATAATTCACATTGGAATTGTTTTGTTGCAAGAAGTTTTGTTGAAAGTTTTTTGGATTGAGTTTTAGTGTCTGGCTTGAAAAGGTTTTGAATTTGAATTAGGAAGTAGGTATATGATTCTCACTTGATTATTCAATGTCCGAGTGAAACCAAACTTGAATGTCTTACACGTTAATTTGCAAAAGCTCGTCTGATTGTAGTGTTGTTAGAAATGAAAATATTAGAAATGAAGTTGGCATCTGATTATTGTGTCTTTGTATTCAAATTGTTAGTATGAAGTTAGCATCTGATTGTAAGGTATTTGGTACTGAAGATGTTAGAGATGAAGTGTTTTTGTAACTAACACATTTGTTTGCCACCTAATCAACAAAGACTAAGAGTCATGTCTTTAGGAAGTGGCTTGTTGCTACGTGGGGGTGGGGTGGGGATTTTAATCTTTATCCACTAATTTATTAATTAATTTGGTAATATTTCGTTACCCGATATTTAACCAATCACCCACATAATTAAGAATTATCTCGACTTACTTAAAATACTACTCATCTCTTTTTTTATATACTTTATACATCATACTATCATGGTCATATGGTACCTTGTATGGTACTAATCCATAAATATCGAGTATTATAGCTCGGACCGTATTTTATCCCAAATCGGCAACTTTCAAAGAAACTCATTTTTTTAATTCGTGTACCCTTTATCCTTCATGACACATACTTTTCGCTTGTTATAAATAGCATTAGATACGTTAACCTCAAGATAACCTCATCCCCGCGTCTATGTCGATTAACTGAAGACGAAATTTTAATGTATGAAAATGCGAGATCTAACATCCTCCTCCCCTTAGAAACATTCGTCCTCGAATGTTCAACTCCCCGGGATCTATTTAAATTTGGCAGAGTCACCTTTGTAACAATACTACTACCAATTATTCCTGTAGAAACTCATTAACTCAACGCCACATAGGACCACAATCATCAATAACGACAATGGCCTCACATGACCAATGACAATAACTAACACAAGAATCCATACACGTACCTTAAGGTTTTGATGTCTTAGTTGGTCCCTTCTCTGGAGGAGGAAATAAGTAGAGATATCTAGACTTCATGTCTTCTTCGGCCTCCCAAGTCATTTTTTCCACATTGTTGTTTCTCCAAAGTACTTTCACCGAAGCTACGTCTTTAGTTCTGAATCTATAACCCTGTCTGTCTAATATAGCAATGGGAGTTTTTTCATATGATAGCTGCTATGTGACCTGAACGTCGTCAACTGACACGATTCTGGAAGGATCTCCGATACATTTACGGAGTATAGACACATGAAAGACTGGATGTAGGGGTGTTCGTCGGTCGGTACCGTACGGTATTTAGACATTTCGGTTCGGTATTTTTAGTATTCAATTTCTTAAAATCCTATACCAATACCGTACCTAATTAAATTCGGTATGGTTCGGTTTTTCTCCTTTCGATTTTAGTTTATTCGGTTCAGTAAATTTGGTTTATTCTGTTTGAATACTAACTAGTGCATAGAGCCATAGATGTGAAGATTGCCGAGCATATCAAAAAAGTTGTGTTTGGACGTGTTGGAATTAGAAGAAATCTCTAGGTTCTTATTTACTTGAAAGGGTAATCTAGAAATAAAAGAGTCATTTTTATTTTCATAATTAATCGATTTATATGCTAAAAGATCATATCTATAACATTTTTTAAAATTATCATTTTGGTTTGCTAATGAATCTTCAGAATTATTTTCTTTTTTGTAATGAATTAATTGGTCTTTCTCGTATGAATTCCATTTGTTTAAATTTCGATTTTGAGCCATACAACTTTGATTAACCCTATTTCACCATTTTTGTGGCATTAATCTAGACCATCTAATCTGAGATAAATCGTATTGATAATGCCGTCTTAACCAGTTTTTCCATTGATTGATTCTATAACTCGGAAGTTTCTTATGTTTTAATTCAGAATGAAATATTCTTAGTGTTCTAAAATAGTCCTTTATTTTAGTCTTAAGGAAAAAAGACGCTTTGTTATATTGAAGAACAGATCTTAATTTAGACAAATTAATAACTTGGGTTTGTGATAATTTGTAAAATACATATGCTTGTGACAAGCAGGATAAATCAAAAAAAATATGTGAATTTTTCTTACTAATATTATAAAGTGCCCAAATAGAGAAAATTGTACATAAAAGAATATTTGATCATTAGAAATGTCTTGTTACTTGTTTAGAGTTAATTGATGAACTTAGAGAATAAAGAAAAGTAAAATTTCAGAATTTTTATATTTATGTTATATTGATAATATATGTTTTATATAAGATAATATATATTTCGGTACGGTATCGGTATTTCGGTATTTTATTTTAAAATACCGAATACCATCCTAATACCAATTTTTTTTAAAAACTGTCACGCCCCAGCCTCGGGAGGCGCGACTGGCGCTCAATCGAGTGAAGCCAACTGAGCAAGACTTTGAGCACTTTCTACCCAACTCAATATGATTAAGGAAACCATGCTTTCGTTTATTTAGACAATAGGAAAGATCGTACATGCAACATTGTTAGTTCATTTTATAGTACAACCCTTAAACCAACGTTAAGTTTCCAAAATGTCATACATATACAGTTTTAGAAGAACTAGAGTTTAGAATTACAACTCAGTACATTGACCCATCCAACACCCGTACATAACCCACACAAACGTCTACGGAGCCTCTAAGGATACAAAAGACAGTTATGATAATGTCGGCAATAAGGCCCCGACTATACCTCAAAAGTGGAAATTTATAACAAAATACATACCACATCACCGCTGGAAGAAAAGGGGCTCACCAAAATTGCTGAGTGGAGGATGCTCCGCTATCGACGATCGGCACTGTCTGCTATGGAGCCACCTACATCCATTCAAAGATGTAGAGCCCCCGGCAAAAGGGATATTAGTACCATGGAATAGTACTAGTATGTATAACTAAACACCATCTCATTATAAAGAACTATCATACAAGAACAAGGAAATCACAAAGATCAATTAAAAGCTTTAAACAATCACCACATCATCAAATAGAAGGATCATATAACTTTCACATAATTTTCATAGCTTTAGGTTGGGGCATTTAATACTGTTCATCATCATTCATAATACCACAGCTTTCTTGTGCGGAGTCCGATCACGACCCGATCGGCTAGGTTGCCTCATTTGAGACATTTTATCTCAATCACAATCTCATTCTCACTTTCCGGATGTTCATCATCAGCACAATACCACCATGTGTGCGGCATGGCGTCCGATGACGGCCCGATCGGCTAGGCCGTCTTAACCAAGACGTTGTTCCTTTTTTATTAATCATCTCATTTCAATCTTTATTTCACATATATCAATTAATAGGCACTTGGGGCCACAATTATCACATCATTTCCACTTTCAGCGTTAACCTTGCAATTTAGGATAATAGGCACATACGAGAGCAATTCAAGTTGTAAGCATAGATAAGATTTCACACAGTTGGCATAACAATCTCAGTTTTAAAGGTGACTTGAAGTATATGCATTTCAACACATGGTTCACATTCTTCTCACATTTTTATATTGCCAAGAATAGTATATTGAACACATTGAGACACACCTTTCACGCATATATAGTTGCAACACCAATTCATGTGAAATAACAATCAACACATCAATCAAATTTTAGTCTTACAACATTTGCATAGACACCAACGGAGCTCAATTTCTAAGAAGAGGGGATTTTAGCCATACATACTTCAATAGAGCTTTCCTTAAATTCTTACAAAGTTCCGGAACTCTTAGCAACTTCTATCTATTTTATGAGAATTACAAGTTGAACCAAAAATTAGAGAGATGATTAAGATTCTAGCTCATTTGAGTATATTATCAAGCACTAAGTGTGCATTGTGATTTTAGGAACTTTTTGTGAGAGATTTTTATCATCCTACACCCCATTCGTTATATTTTTAGCTCACAGTCTCCCCATACCCTATTATCAATCATGCATGCAAGACAATCAATCCTTATACCCGTGAACCCACTTGTTAATCAGCTATTTTAATAGGAATTTCGAAATCAAGGTTTAGGACACAAGTTCTTACCTCTTTGGATGAAAGCCTAGCAATTTTTACTTGAAAATCTTCAAGGGTTTGGGCAAGGATTGTAGTGACTTGGTGAGAATTTGTTAGGGGTGTGCATTCGATTTATCGATTCGATTTTGACCCTTATCGATAATTACTTATCGATTATCGATTTGTACATATGCTTATCGTTATCATTTTAATAAGGTTTCGATTTTTTCGATTTCGATTTATCGATTTTGGAGGCTTATCGATTCGGTTATCGATTACACCAATAAGAAAATTTACGGGATTCCACGGAAAGTATAGCGCTATAAACGCGCCTAACTAATATGGACAAAAAGAAGCTAAAATAAGACGAACACCATTTATAATATAAAAATTGTGTCAACAAGCACATGCAACAAAACTAAAGTAAGGGATCAAATGTATGCCATCAACACTCCCACAGTATAAAAAAAACAAAACAAAACAAAACACATCATCACGGCTAATTCTGTTTTCAATTAATTTGAACTTCCTTCCCTTGATCTTTAAATATGATCATTCCTTATATGTGGTAGAGGAAATAATAGGGTAAGGGACTTAGGGTAAAGGAAAGGGTATAGATTAGAGAAAATAATATTGTATAGCCGCTTTCAAAATAGTAGGGGAATATATATGCATTCTGTATGTTATATTAATCTACACAAATAGGTAATTACTCATTTAAAAAGTGTCTACAGTCTAGGGGTGTGCATTCGATTTATCGATTCGATTTTGAGCCTTATCGATAATTACTTATCGATTATCGATTTATACATATGCTTATCGTTATCGTTTCAATAAGGTTTTGATTTTTTCGATTTCGATTTCGATAACAAATAATCGATTCGGTTTATTAATAAACCGATTCGAATGCACACCCCTAGAATTTGTTTCTCCCTCTAGAACTCCTTCTCTCACTCTAAATGCAGTATAAAATAGCATAAAAGGGTCAAATGGGGTGGTTTTAATGAGATGGGGTCGGGTTTTAAAAGTTAGAAAATTAGAGCCCCGACTAAATCTGCGGTCGCATATGCGACCGCATAACTGACATGCGGTCTGCAAAAGGGACCTCAAAATGGCCCTCAAAACATGAACATTCTTCCCGGGTATGCGACAAGAATGCTGTCCGCATACCTGTTCTGCGGTCGCATAATGCACCGCAGAACTGCCCCTCGCAAAATTCCAAGGAGGTTATGCAATGACTATGCTGCACGCATATTGATTATGCGATCAGATAATTGACCGCATAGTTGACCTCAATACTAACCAACATTCTGCCTCACTCTTCGGCAACTATGCGGTCCGCATAGCTATTATGCGGCCGCATAATGGACCGCAGAAATGCGCTTTTCTGAAAAACATTATTCCTTAACTTTTTAATGCACAAATCAAAGGTCCGAACAGCGGTTCGCAAGCTCGCCGCGAAAAATTTGTAGATTTCTAACACATATTCCTAACTTTGCACTACGAGATTTTGGGTTGTTGAGTAAGAATTTCACGGGGCCTTACATCCTCCCCCACTTAAGATCATTCGTCCTCGAATGAGGATCAAGGTTCACTCATTAGCAATCCGTATGCAACTTCAGCTTTTTCACATCATGAAGCATATCAACAACCCCGAATTTGGCTAACTCCCTAAATTTCCAAAAATTTTGCCAGAGTTTCCTTTGTAACTAGGCTTATCTACCTGCCAGAGAGCCCCAGAAACATATCCTAATAGCATATACACAATCCATAGACATGACATAACTCGTAACGACACAACCATGGCCCCATAGGCGACATATAACCAAGACGGAACAGTTTTACATAGACTAAATCAAGGGATATAGAGTTCATAAGAACCAAATTCATAGAAGCTATTACATGGCTATACAAACAAATGCGGGTACTTCTTTTTCATTTCTTCCTCGGCTTCCCAAGTGGCTTCCTCAACCTACTGGTTCCGCCATAACACTTTCACGGAGGCAATTTCCTTATTTCTCAACTTCTGGACTTGCCTGTTAAGAATGGCAACTGGAAATTCTTCATATGATACTTCTTCATTAACCTCAATAGTTTCGACCGGCACAATAGTGGACGGATCTCCCACTACCTTCTTCAACATAGACACATGGAAGACTGGGTGTACCAATGATATCTCGGGTGGCAGCTCGAGCTTGTATGCCACCTTACCGATCCTCTAAATGATTCTGTATGGTCCGATATACCTCAGACTCAATTTCCCTTTCTTTCCAAACCGCATGATCCCCTTTATGGGGGAAACCTTAAAAAATACCCAATCATCTTCTTTAAACTCCAAATCTCTGCGACGAATGTCCGAGTAAGACTTTTGGCAACTCTGAGCAGTTTTCAACCTTTTCTTAATAAGTTTGACTTTCTCCATAGCCTGATGCACAAGGTCCGACCCTATCAATTCAGCTTCTCCAACCTCGAATCACCCAATGGGAGACCTACATCTTCTACCATACAACGCCTCAAATGGTTCCATCTGGATACTAGCATGTAAGCTGTTGTTATAAGCAAACTCTATGATTGGCAAATGATCATCCCAGCTACCCTTGAACTCAAGAACACAAGCGCACAACATGTCCTCAAGCGTCTGAATAGTCCGCTCCGCTTGCCCGTCGGTCTGGGGATGAAAAGCTGTACTAAGATTTACTTGCGTACCCAAGCCTTGCTGAAATTTCTTCCAAATGTTGGTCGTGAACTGAGCCCCTCGATCCGAAATGATTGAGACTAGAGTGCCATGCAACCTGACTATTTCTTTGATATACAACTGAGCATACTGTTCCGCTGTGTCGGTAGATTTGACTGGCGCTGATTTCGTGAGTTGGTCCACGATCACCCAAATTGAGTCGAACTTGCGCGGAGTGCGCGGTAACCCTACCACAAAATCCATGTTGATCATTTCCCATTTCCACATTGGAATTTCTATGTTTTGAGCCAATCCACCGGGCGTTTGATGTTCGACTTTCACTTGCTGACAGTTCGAACATTTTGCCACAAAGTCCGACACATCCCTTTTCATGTTTCTACCAATAAACTTCCTTGAGATCATGATACATTTTTGTAGAACCTGGGTGCACGGAATACTTGGAAGTGTGAGCTTCTGCCATGATCCTTTCCCGAAGACCATCAATATCTGGAACACATAAGCGGCCTTGGTACCGTAAGGTAGCATCATCCATGCCAAAGGAAAAAGTTGTGGTCTTGTGTTTATGAATCCCCTCTTTCAGTTGTGCTAACAATGGATCTTTGAATTGCTTCCCTTTCACTTCCGCCACAAGTGAAGATTCAACCCTATTCTGCACGATCACTCCCCCTTCGCTAGAGTCCGCAAGACGAACTCCTAAACTAGCCTACTGGTGAACCTCTCTGGCCAACGGCCTCTGATGCACCTTCAAGTGAGCCAAACTTCCCATAGATTTCCGACTAAGCGCATCCGCCACAACATTGGCCTTCCCCGGGTGATAGAGAATATCAATGTCATAGTCATTGAGCAACTCGAGCCATCTCCTCTGTTTCAGATTCAACTCCTTTTGTTTGAAAATATATTGAAGGCTCTTGTGGTTCATAAGTACATCCACATCGACCCCATGCAAATAATGCCGCCAAATCTTTAGTGCAAACACCACTGCCGCAAGTTCTAAGTCATGGGTTGGATAGTTCTTTTCATGATTCTTGAGTTTCCTAGAAGCGTAGGATATAACCTTGCCATGTTGCGTTAGCACACACCCAAGCCCGATCCTTGAAGCATCGCAATACACCACAAATCCCTCTGTACCCTCTGGCAGGGTTAATACTGGTGCTGTAGCCAATCTTGATTTCAATTCCTGGAAGCTCCTTTCACAAGCATCGAACCACTGGAACTCAACTGCTTTCTGCGTCAATTTAGTCAATGGAGAGGCAAGAGTGGAAAATCCCTCCACAAATCTTCTGTAGTACTCGGCCAAACCCAAGAAACTGCGAATCTCTGTTGGAGTGGTAGGTCTAGGCCAATTTTTCACTGCTGCAATCTTTTGAGGATCAACCATAATTCCTTCCCTGGAGACGACATGACCCAAGAACGTGACAGATTCAAGCAAAAATTCACATTTCGAAAATTTCGCATATAATTGGTGTTGTTGAAGAGTCTGCAGAACTACCTTGAGATGGTCAGCATGGTCCTTCCGACTTCGGGAGTACACAAGAATATCATCAATGAACACTATCACAAAGGAGTCTGGAAAAGGCTTAAAGACTCGATTCATAAGATCCATGAAAGCTGTCGGGGCATTTGTTAGCCCAAAAGACATCACCAGAAATTCAAAGTGCCCATACCGAGTCCCGAAAGCTGTTTTTGAAATATCCTGCTCCCTTATCTTCAATTGATGATACCCGGACCGCAAGTCAGTTTTTGAGTAACACGTAGCACCTTCCAATTGATCAAACAAATCATCGATCCTTGGTAGAGGGTATTTATTTTTGATTGTGACTTTGTTGAGTTGCCGGTAGTCAATACACATCCGCAACGACCCATCTTTCTTCCTTACAAACAAAACCGGTGCGCCCCATAGTGACACACTCAGCCGTATGAAACCCTTCTCTAGCAAATCATTCAATTGTTCCTTTAGCTCTTTCAGTTCTGCCGGTGCCATTCTGTAAGGTGGAATTGATATAGGTTGCGTGCCTAGCATCACATTGATCCCAAAATCAATCTCCCTGTCTGGTGGGATCCCAGGGAGCTCATCTGGAAAGACATCCGGAAATTCATTCACAACTGGCACGGACTCAAGGCTAGGTGCCTCGGCATCGGTATCCGTAAACTGGACTAAATGGTAGATACACCCCTTCTTGATCATCCTTGCGGCCTTAAGGTAAGAAATAAACGGACCCTTTGGCATCACATTATCTCCCTTCCATTCCACAACGGGCTCATTAGGAAATTCAAGCCAAATAGTTTTAGTCCGACAATCAAGTTTGGCAAAACATGAATAAAGCCAATCCATTCCCATTATTACATCAAAATCAACCATCCCCTATTCAATAAGATCAGCCATGGTATCCCTACCACGTACCGTGACAACACAACCCCTATAAACTCGTGCAGCCGTAATAGGCTCACCCACCGGAGTAGATACCGAGAATGGCTCATGAAGCTGTTCTGGTTCTATCCCAAATTCCATAACAACATAAGGGGTAACATAGGACAAGGTGGAACCAGGGTCAATAAGTGCATAGACATCACGAGATTGGACAGTCAGAATACCTGTAACAACATCTGGAGAAGCCTCTGCAGTCTGGCGACCACTCACAGCATAGAACCGGCTGGGTCCTCCAGAACTCTGCGCTCCACCCCTAGCTGCACCACGCCCCGTGGGTGCTGGGGTACCTTGAGCTGGAGATGGGGCTGAAGATGTAGCAGCTGCTGGGTTGGCTGGCTATGATGTGCCCCTACTCGCTCCCTGGCGGGATACACGACAATGCCTCTGAATATGGCCCCTCACCCCACATCCATAGCATACGGGTAACTCCATGTAGCAAATTCCTGAGTGCATCTTCCCATACCTGGGGCACGGGGACCTCTGCTGCTTCTGGGATCACTCTCCTGACCGACCCCCTGGTGGGGTCCCCTGTTGCCCTGACTGGGCCTGAAACGACTCCACTACTGCTGCTGGCTTGGCCCTGATGGCGGTGCAGTGGCTGAAGACTGTGCAACATACTGGGACGGCCCTGATGATCCTCCCCTGAAAGCTGATCTTCCCCCACCTAGTGACTCTCCAGAGTTGCCTGTAGACTGGGCCTTCCTGTTACCCTCTCTTTACATCATGCTTTTCAATTTACGGTTCTCTGTGGCCTGAGCAAATGCCACCATCTTCCCATAATTCATGTCAGAGTTCAAGGTAGCTGTAGAAGCCTCATTAATAGTCAAAGGATTGAGGCCTGACCAAACTGGCGCACCTGGCCTTCATTGTAGGCAACATGTGGATAGCATACTTAGACAGGCGGGAAAACTCCATGTCATACTCCCACACACTCTTGCTACCTTGCTTTAGATTGTCAAATTCTGTTGCCCGGGCTGCCCTTGTCTCAGCGGGCAGGAAATGATCTATAAATGCGTCGGCAAACTCGCTCCACCTCGCCGGAGGGCTCCCCTCCTCACGGGAATCTTCCCACAACTCAAACCATGAATAGGCTATCCCTTTCAGACGGTAGGAAACCAACTCCACTCCCTCTGTCTCAGTTGCACGTATAACCTTGAGGTTCTTTCGCATCTCATCAATAAAATCCTGGGGGTCTTCCTCGGAATTGGCGCCCGTAAACACTGGAGGGTCTAGCTGAAGAAATTTGTTTACCTTGGAACTGGTGGAATCTCCTTGCTGGCTAGATGAACTGGGCGCAACATTTGACCTCTAGGACTGAGAGGCCACTAGCTGAGTCAACATCTGAATAGCACCCCTAAGATCCCCATCAGAATTACCAGAATCGGAAGCTGGGGCTGGAAGCGGAACAAAAATATCAATGGGAGGGTTAGTAGCACCCTCAGCAGGTGTAGGAACTAGTGTAGCAGTCGGGGGAATGTCCTCACCCCTCAGGTTCTCACCCGCATCATCAATTACAGAGTCGATTGCCGCTCCTGGGCCAGTATTGACTCCTTGGCCAGTCCTAGCTTTCTTCTTAGGTGCCATGTACTGAAAGTTGAAGGAATGCACTAGTTAGAGGAGGAATAGTTTCGCAATTGCCGCACGATCCAGAATATCACAGAAGGGTGTTATTCCTAAATGCCCAAGTAGCCTCCTACTTATAGATGTGGTCGACTATACACCGATAAGGACTCTATTAGAAACGGCTATGAGATATCCTAGGACACATTAAAACCTTAGGCTCTGATACAAAGTTCGTCACGCCCCAACCTCGGTAGGAACGATTGGCGCTCAATCGAGTGAACCCAACTGAGCAAGCCTTTGAGCACTTTCTACCCAACTCAATATGATTAAGGAAACCATGCTTTCATTTATTTAGACAATAGGAAAGATCGTACATGCAACATTGTTAGTTCATTTTATAGTACAACCCTTAAACCATCGTTAAGTTTCCACAATTTCATACAGATACAGTTTTAGAAGAACTAGAGTTTAGAATTACAACATAGTTTATTGACCCATCAAACACCCGTACATGACCCACACAAACATCTACGGAGCCTCTAAAGATACAAAAGACAGTTATGATAATGCCGGCAACAAGGCCCCGGCTATACCTCAAAAGTGGAAATTTATAGCAAAATACATACCGCATCACCCCTGGAAGAAAAGGGGCTCACCAAAATTGCTGAGTGGAGGATGCTCCGCTATCGACGATCGGCACTGTCTGCTATGGAGCCACCTACATCCATTCAAAGATGTAGCGCCCCCGGCAAAAGGGACGTTAGTACTATGGAATAGTACTAGTATGTATAACTAAACACCATGACATTAGAAAGAACTATCATACAAGAACAAGGAAATCACAAAGATCAATCAAAAGCTTTAAATGATCACCACATCATCAAATAGAAGGATCATATAACTTTCACATAATTTTCATAGCTTTGGGTTGGGGCATTTAATACTGTTCATCATCATTCATAATACCACCGCTTTCTTGTGCGGAGTCCGATCACGACCCGATCGGCTAGGTTGCCTCATTTGAGACATGTATCTCAATCACAATCTCATTCTCACTTTCCGGATGTTCATCATCAGCACAATACCACCATGTGTGCGACATGACATCCGATCATGACCCGATCGGCTAGGCCGTCTTACCAAGACGTTGTTCCTTTTTCATTAATCATCTCATTTCAATCTTTATTTCACATATATCAATTCATAGGCACTTGAGGCCACAATTATCACATCATTTCCACTTTCAACGTTAACCTTGCAATTTAGGATAATAGGCACATACTAGAGCAATTCAAGTTGTAAGCATAGATAAGATTCACACGGTTGGCATAACATTCTCAGTTTTATACGTGACTTGATGTCTAGGCATTTGAATGCATGGTTCACATTCTTCTCACATTTTTAAATTGCTAAGAATAGTATATTGAACACATTGAGACACACCTTTCACACATATATAGTTGCAACACCAGTTCATGTGAAATAACAATCAACACGTCAATCAAATTTTAGTCTTTCAACATTTGCATAGACACCAACTGAGCTCAATTTCTAAGAAGAGGGGGTTTTAGCCATACATACCTCAATAGAGCTTTCCTTAAAATCTTACTAAGTTGTAGAACTCTTACTAACTTCGATCTCTTTTATGAGAATTACAAGTTGAACCAAAAATTAGAGAGATGATTAAGATTCTAGCTCATTTGAGTATATTATCAAGCACTAAGTGTGCATTGTGATTTTAGGAACTTTTTGTGAGAGATTTTTATCATCCTACACCCCATTCGTTATATTTTTAGCTCACAGTCTCCCCATACCCTATTATCAATCATGCATGCAAGACAATCAATCCTTNTAGAACTTCCTTTCTCAGTCTAAATGCAGTAAGAAAATACCAGTAAAAGGGTCTAAGTGGGGGTGTTTTTAATGAGATGGGTTCGGGTTTTAAAAGTTGAAAATTGGAGCCTGGACTAAATCTGCGGTCGCATATGCGACCACATAACACACATGCGGCTCGCAAAAAGTACCGAAAAATGGCCCTCAAAACTTGAACATTCTGCCCGGGTATGCGACAAGAATGCAGTCCGCATACCTGTTATGCGGTCGCATAATGCACCGCAGAACTGCCCCCTCGCGAAATTCCAAGGAGGTTATGCGATGACCATGCGACCCGCATATTGATTATGCGATAGCATAATTGGCCGCATAGTTGACCCCAAAACTAACCAACATTCTTCCTAACTCTGCGGTAACTATGCGGTCCGCATAGCTATTATGCGACCGCATAATGCACCGCAAAAACACGCTTTTCTGGAAAACATTATTTCTTAACTTTTTAATGCACAAATCAATCCAAAAGGTCCGAACCGCGGTTCGCAAGCTAGCCGCAAAAAATTTGTAGATTTCTAACACATATTCCTAACTTGGCACTACGAGATTTCGGGTTGTTGAGGACGGATTTCACGGGGCCTTACTTAAAATTAAACCAAATACCAAAATACTGCATACCAAATACCAAAATTTTCGATTTCGGTATGGTAATTTGGTATTTACCAAATTATGCACAGCCATTACTGGATATACAAACTCCAAGTCCGAAGGCAAGTCTAACTCATATGCTACATGGCTTACCTTGCATATGATCCTATATGGTCCAATATACCGAGGGCTATGTTTTCCTTTCTTACCGAACCTCTTATCACCTTTCATCAGTGATACCTTTAGGAATACCCAGTCGTCAACCTGAAACTCCAAGTATCGTTGTCGATTATCCGCATATGACTTCTGACGGCTTTGAGCTACTAATAGCATTTCCTGTATAAGCTTAATTTTCTCGAATGCCTGTTGTACCAATTCTGGTCATACTAACGTAGTTTCCCCAATATCGAACCACCCTATAGGCGACCTACACTTTCGTCCGTAAAGAGCTTCGTATGGAGCCATCTGAATACTAGAATGGTAGCTATTATTATATGCGAACTCAATAAGCGGCAGATGATCATCCCAGCTACCTTTGAAGTCTATCACACAAGCTTGTAACATATCCTCAAGTGTCCGAATAGTACACTCAGCCTGCCGTCTGTCTGGGAATGAAATTCTTTACTAAAACTTACCTGAGTCCCCAATCCTTTTTGGAAGGACCTCCAGAAGTTAGCTGTAAATGGAGATCCTCTATCAGAGATAATCGATACAGGGACACGATGCAGTTGTACTACCTCCTTAATATAAAACCTTGCATAATCCTCTGTGGAATATGTAATCCTAACGGGCAAAAAATGGGCTGACTTTGTATGCCTATCAACAATCACCCATATCGAATCGAACTTACGCTGGGTACGAGGTAAGCCTACAACGAAATCCATATTGATTACATCCCATTTCCAAGTCAGGATCTCCATAGTCTGCAACAATCCACCGGGCTTTTGATGCTCAATCTTAACTTGCTGACAGTTAGGACACTGAGCAACAAACTCCGCTATATCCTTTTTCATTCCGTCCCACCAATATACTTCCCTGATATCATGATACATCTTTGTCGCTACTGGATGGATAGAATAACTAGAATAGTGAGTATCTCCCCTAACCTGCCGATGCAGCCCTGCAACATTAGGGACACATAATCGTCCTCGATATCTGAGGACCCCATATTTTTTTAATTAAAACGGTGTCTTCTCCTTCTGAGGGGTGCTATCCCATAATGAACTAACACAGGATCCTCATACCGGTATTCCTTTACTTCAGTTACTAAAGAGGATGTTGCCGTATCCTAAATAGTAATTCCAATATCACCTGAGTCGAGTAACCGAACTCCAAGACTAGCTAGTTGATGAATCTCAAAGGTTATTCCCCTCTTTTTTGGCTGTAAATATGACATGTTAACCATAGATCTACGGCTGAGGGCGTCGGCTACTACGTTCGCCTTCCCAGGATGGTATAAAATATCAACGTCATAGTCTTTAAGTAGCTCCAACCATCACCTTTGACATAAATTCAATTCCTTTTGCTTGAAGATATATTGGAGGATCTTATGATCCGTATAGATATCAACATGAATGCCATACAAGTAGTGCCTCCACATCTTTAGTGCATGAATCACCACGGCTAGCTCTAAATCGTGGATCGGGTAGTTCTTCTCGTGCTTCCGTAGTTATCTAGAAGCATAAGCTACAACCTTACCATGCTGCCTCAGCACACAACCCAATCCAACGCCTGAAGTGTCACAATAGATAATATAACCATCGGTCCCTTCTGGGAGCGTTAGAACCAGTGCTGAAGTTAATCTGTCCTTCAATGCCTGGAAACATCGTTCGCAAGCATCAGTCCATCAAAACCTTGCTCCCTTCCGAGTCAACTTTGTCAAAGGTGCTGAAAGGGAAGAAAATCCCTCTACAAATCTCCTGTAATAGCCTGCCAAACCAAGAAAGCTACAAACCTACGTCGATGTTGTGGGTCTAGGCCAAGTCTTTACTGCCTCAATCTCTTGTGTATCCACCCGGATGCCTTTACCCGAAATGATATTCCCATGGAAAGCTACAGAGTTCAACCAGAATTCACATTTTGAAAATTTTGCATACAACTTCCCTTTTTGTAGAACTCTCAGCACAGTACGCAAATGATCTGCATACTCAGCCTATGAACGAGAATACACCAATATATCATCGATAAATACAATTACGAACATATCTAAAAAGGGCCTAAACACACGGTTAATCAAATCCATGAATATTGCTGGGGCATTGGTCAAACCGAACGACATAACACGAATCTCAAAGCGCTCAAATCTAGTCTTGAATGTTGTCTTCGGAATATCATCCTCCTTAACCCTTACCTGATGGTACCCGAACCTCAAGTCTATCTTTGAAACAAACTTGGCACCTTGCAACTGATCAAATAAATCATCAATCCTCAGGAGCGGGTAATTATTCTTGATCGTTACCTTATTCAACTGTCTATAATCAATAGACACCCATAAGAAACCATCTTTCTTCCTCACAAATACCACTGGTGCTCCCCACGGTGATGTAGTAGGTCTAATAAAGACTTTTTCAAGCAAGTCCTTTAGATGTTCCTTTCACTCTTTCAGCTCTGTGGCCATTCTATAGGGAGAAGTTGATATTGGATGAGTATCTAGTCTTAGGTCAATAGCAAACTCAATTTCTCGCTCTGGTGGAAGACCCAGAAGCTCATCGGGGAAAACATCGGGAAACTCATTAACCATGGGGATGGACTGAATGGTTGGTGACTCTACTTCCACATCCTGAACCCGAACTAAGTGATAAATACAGCCCTTTCTGATCATCTTCCTTGCCTTGAGATAGGAAATAAATCTTGCTCTCGGTGACACTGTATTACCTTTTCACTCCAAAACAGGCTCCCCTGGAAATTGAAATCGGACTATCTTTATCTACAATCAATGTCGGCATGACAAGAAACCAACCAATCCATACCCCATTATAACATCAAATTCTACCATATCTAACTCGATTAGGTCTGCTACGGTAGATCGACTATGAATACCCCTATATACTTGCTTGGCTATCACATAGTCCCCAACAGGTGTAGACACCTCAAAAGGTATAACCAATTCAGGTTTTATTCCAAACTTACTAGCAACCAATGGAGTAACATTTGATTAGGTGGAACCTGGGTCAATCAGTGCATATACATCATATGAGGAGACTGATAATATACCTGTAACAACATCAGGCGATGACTCTTGATCCTGTCGTCCTGCCAATGCATAAATGCAGTTCTGAGGAGCTCTCGAGCTAGATGCTCCACCTCTGCCTCTACCACAACTCATTAGTGCTTGTGAACATTGCCTTAGGGGGTGTACTGATGATGACACACTAGATACAGATCCCGTTGGCTGAGTTATGCTTGCATCACCTCTCGTCGGACAATCCCTCATAACGTGACCCGGATAACCATACGTAAAACAAACACCCAATCCCATACGGCACTGCCCGACATGTTGCTTACCACACTGAGCACATCGTGGCAAGGGCGGCCTCATCTGACTTGACACACCCCTATATTGAGAACCTGAAGCCCTGGATTTCTGACCAGGCCCTGAATATGTGGAACGATCAAATCTCTCACTGCCAAACTGAGAGGGTGCACTAGCCGATGGTTGGGCTGGATACCTCAGGTATTGTTGTCTCTGACCACTTCGAAACTCACCAGAAGGACCCTAAGACCTCACTCTCTTATTCTGGTCCCTATCATGCTCACGATCGGCCCTCTGTTTCTGCTTACGCTCCTCTACACCCTGAGCGTATGCCTGAATACGAGAAATATCCATGTTTGGCTGAAGTGAGACCAACATACAATCGTTAATCAAGTGCGGCTCTAAACCCATCACGAACCAGTGAACCCGATCCTCCATTTTAGATACAATAGTGGGAGCATACCTAGCCAGCTAATCAAACTCAAGACTATACTCCCAAACACACATGTTACCCTGCCGAAGGGTCAAAAACCTATCAACTCTGGCCCGCCTAAGCTCTGGTGGCAGATAATGACAAAGAAAAGCTTCTGTAAACTCCTTCCATACTGCTGGAGGGGCATTCTCACCTTTGGACAACTCCCAAGACTCGTACCAATTAACTGCAACATCCTGAAGTCTATAGGAAGCTAGCTCAACTGACTCAGTCGTAGTGGCATTCTATCGATAAATACCTAAGGGTCTTCATTTGGATCTGCCCCCGTGAATACCGGAGGGTCAAAATTAATGAAATGACGAACCCTCACACTGACGGACCTATCTGCATGACTAATACATACTTCTTGACACCGAGCCTACGCGGCTACTAATCGAGTTAATAGCTTAATAGCATCTCTCATCTCCTGACCCGATATATTTGGCTGAGGGGCTGAACGTACAGGGGCGGGCGCTGGAGCTGGTTCGCCTCAGAGCTCTTCTGGAGAGGGCGTGGTATGTGAAGTCTAAGATGGAATCTCACTATTAGACTCTCCCCGAGCCTTGGTAACTTGTGGCGCTCGACTAGTAGTCTCACCAGCCACGAACTTTCCCTTCTAGGCGGCTGTAGTCTTCGGAGGCATCAGTGAAAACATAACATATTGTTAGGAACATGAATTCTTATGTCGCACGATCTAAGATAAAAAGAGAGGATAACATCCTATATGTCCTGTAGTCTCCTGTCTATAAGTGTGGTGCATAACACACCCATAAATAATAATCTACTAGACACGGTCTGTATACAACCCTAGGAGGCAGAACTGCCCTTATACCACTTTTGTCACGACCCAAACCGATGGGCCGCGACGGGTACCTGAATCCTACATGTCGAACATCCTTAAGCATGCATTTAAGATATAAAATGACATACGTGAGGGAAACTTATCCAAAAGACATATGTACATATACATGCAGAATATAGTAGGCGAGCCGACAAGGCTGCTATAGACAATTATATAACCAAAAGTGAAAGCCGACAAGGCCACATACTATCCAACTATACATAAATGTCTACAAACCTCAAATAGAAAATACAACTATGCAAGGATGGGACTGGGCCACGTCATACCCATATATGTATACAAGCATATTGTACCAAAATCAAAAGCATCTGCGGATCAAGTGGAGCATGCCAACTCTCGCTGATCAAGGATCCTAAGCAAGGGGACCGTCAGCTTGCCTACCTGCACCCGCGGGCATGAAACGTAGGCCCCGGGACATAGGGCGTCAGTATAAATAATGTACAGAGTATGTAAGGCATGGCAATCAGTACATAAGAGACATAGATGAAACATGGAATAAGGAATTCCGCCTGTAAGTCTAAATAACTTTGCAAATCCTGAAACAGTTATAACATCATGCACGTGCATATAAATGTCATGTCATGCATAGTTATTGGCGTACATAACATCATCAAGCCTCCGAGGGCATCTCATCATATCATCCCGACCACTGTGGGCAAAATCATCAACATATGCCAACTGATCAGGTGGTGGTGCGTATATAAAGCCGTAATCTATACCCATATCCCATATACATATAATATACATATATACGCGTATATAACGCCATATGGTCAAGGGTCACTGTACATGTATAAATGCATGAAATGCATAAGAAATACGTTAATAAGATTTTCTCGGAATACCATAAAAATCAATATGCCTTTCGTATAATCTTTATCAAATACGTATTTTTCTAAGACCCATGAACAGAAGATATAATAATAATTCACATGGGGAATCAAGAATATAGACACCCTAGTATTTTTATGAATAGAATCATTTATGAAAGTTGCATATTTTGCTCGTTTCATTTGTATTATTTGGATCATGCCAAAAATAAAGAAGGGATAGCCTTAACATACCTGGAGTAGGGAAAAATCCGTATGATATTCTTGAAAAAAATTGCACCGTACTCCTTTAGAACCATAAAATTTTACGTTGCTAAGGTGCTAATAGTTCTTGTTGGAATTGATTGGTTGCAAGAAATTTTGTTGAATGTTTTTGGATTGAGTTTTATTGCCTGGTTTGAAAAGGTTTTGAATTTGAATTAGGAAGTAGGTATATGATTCTCACTTGATTATTCAATGTCGAAGTAAAACCAAACTTGAATGTCTTACACGTTAATGTGCAAAAGCTCGTCTGATCGTAGTGTTGTTAGAAATGAAAATATTAGAATTGAAGTTGGCATCTGATTGTAGTGTCTTTGTATTCAAAATGTTAGAATGAAGTTAGCATCTGATTGTAAGGTATTTGGTATTGAAGATGTTAGAGATGAAGTGTTTTTGTAACTAACACATTTGTTTGCCACCTAATCAACAATGACTAAGACTCATGTCTTTAGTAAGTGGCTTGCTGCCACGTGGGGGTGGGGTGGGAATTTTAATCTTTATCCACTAATTTATTAATTAATTTGGTAATACCCCGTTACCAAATAATTAACCAATCACCCACATAATTAAGAATTATCTCGACTTACTTAAAATACTACTCATCTTTTTTTTTATATACTTTATAATTCATACTATCATGGTCATATGGTACCTTGTATGGTACTAGTCCATAAATATCGAGTATTATAGCTCGGACCGTATTTTATCCCAAATCGGCAACCTTCAACGAAACTCATTTTCTTTAATTTGTGTACCATTTATCCTTCATGACACTTACTTATCACTTGATATAAATAGCATAAATACGTTAATCTCAAGATAAACTCATCCCCGCGTCTACGTCGATTAACTGAAGACGAAACTTTAACGTACGAAAACGCGAGATGTAACAAGTACGAAGTGCTTGTGTTATTTATTTCGGGGTTCATGTCGCTAGCAGAGTTTGCCTACAATAACAACTATCAGTTGAGTATTCAGATGGTTTCGTACGAGTCCATATATGGGAGGCGATGTCATTCTTTGGTTGGTTAGTTTGAGCCTGGGGAGTCTAGTTTGTTGGGAACTGATTTGGTTCGTGATGCTTTGGAGAAGGTGAAGTTTATTCAGGATCGCTTTTGTACAATGCAGTCTAGGAAGAAGAGTTATGCTGATAGGAGGGCTCGTGATATGGCATTCATAGTGGGTGAGATGTTTCTGCTCAAAGTTTCACCCATGAAGGGTGTGATAAGGTACGTGGAGAAGGGAAAGTTGATCCCTTGATATATTGGTCCTTTTGAGATTGTTGAGAGGGTGGGTGGGGTGGACTATAAACTTGCATGACCACCCAACTGATCGGGAGTTCAAACCCAGTGTTCCATGCATCCATGATCTGGAAGTATTATAGTGATCCATCAGATGTGTTAGATTTCAGCTCGGTGTAATTAGACAAGGATTTTACCTATGTTGAGGAGCCGATAGCTATTTCCGATAGGCAGGTCCAGAAGTTGAGGTCAAAGAAAATTGCATTGGTGAAGGTTCAATGGAGAGGTCAACTGGTCATGGAGGTAACTTGGGAGACCGAGCATGATATGCTGAGCCATTTTCCTCATCTTTTTGGCACTTTAGGTATGTCTCTATACTCGTTCGAGGGCGAATGTTTGTTTAAATGGGGGAGAATGTAACAATTCGACCGGTCATTTTTTGTATTTGAGACCCGCTCCCCCTTTTGAAGCTTCCCGTATGTGTATTTGAGGTTTTATGACTTGCGGGGATGGTTGGTTTCAATTACGGGAGGTTTCGGTTTGTATTGGATCAATTGATTGTTAGTTTGGAAGCTTAAGTTAAAAATATTAACCGTGGGTTGGCTATTGTGAAAACAACCCTGGAACAGTGTTTTGATGGTGCCAAGAGGTTTGTATGATGATATTTGGTTTAGGCGTATGCCCGGAATTAGATTCGAAGGTTCCTAGGTCGAATTGGCTCTTTTTTGCCGAAAGTTGGCAATTTGATGGTTTACAAATTTTCTATTTTGACCATGGTTTGACTTTATGGATATCGGGTTCAGACTTTGGTTTGGGGACTTGGAATAGGTCGGCTTTGTCATTTGGAACTTGTTTGCCAAGTTTGGCGTTATTCCAAGTTTGTTTGATAGGAATCAGATGCTTGGTTGTGATTTTAGCGATTCTTGAGTTTCATTGTGAATCCTACGTGTTTTGGTGTCCGATTCGTGGTTCTGGATTTTATTTTGGCGTTTGAGTACGCGATCAAGTTTGTATGATATTTTTAGACTTGTGTGGACATTTGGTGTGGAGCTCTAGGGCTCGAGTGAGTTTCGGACGCATATCAGATTGATTTGGTCATGTTTCATAGTTGTTAGTGCTGGGCTGATGTTGCAGGTCTTGCAAATGTGAGATCCTATTCGCATTTGCGGACCTCACATTTTTTAGGAGGGCACCTTATTTGTGAGGTGGGCTGGGGGGGATGCAAGATATGCTTTTGCAAACTTTGGATCGCATTTACGATTAGGCACCTGGGCTGGGGCGACCGCATTTACGATCAAATGATCGCTTTTGCGAAGGGGGAAGACTTTGCAAATGCAAAGTCAAGGTTGCGTTTGCGACATCCATAGGATTCAGAAGGCATCACGCTTGCGATGCAATTGTCGCATTTGCGACATCCGCAATTAAACAAAAGGTTGGGATTTGGGGACTTTTTGAGACCTAGACTCGGTGGGAGGCAATTTTAGAAGGAGATTTTTATACAAAGCTATTAGGTATGTGATTTTGACTCAATTTCACTTAGATAACATGATTATTTATGAGATTTAATATCAAATCCATGTGAATTAAAGAGCAATTTTGGGGATTTTGACTATGTTATTAGAAATGAAAATTTGAGATTTGAGAATTGAATTAGACTCGGATATTAAAACCAATCACATATATGGACTCACGGGGTTATGGGTAGTAGATCTACCTTTCGACTCAGATTCTAACCAAGCAAGCCTGGGGTTGACTTTCTTCACTCTTGGGGAATTGAATAAAGATCTTAACTTTATTAATCGAAATTCGTTTCTCTTGCATCGTCTAACATTTTAAGTCATTTTTGGCGATATTTGAGCCTATCAGAGGTGAATATAAAGGAAAAACTATTTTTGAGTGTTCAATTGGCCTACTTGAGGTAAGTATCTCTGCCAAACTTTATGTGGGGAAACTTTTCCTTATAATTTGGTCTAATTGCATTATATGTATTATGTGGAACGATGTATATATGAGGTGACGAGTGTGTACATGAGCATATGTATGTGTAATTGACCGGATTAGACCTTAGGCTGTTAATATGCCTTGAATTGGAATTGTTTGTTATTTGAAGCATTCTATTTTTGTTCACTTCCCATACCATTGTGTTATTGTTGAGATTCTTGTTCATATTGTTTTCGAGCCGTGGGCTATGTATTGTTGTGGCTTTGGTATTGTTGTTTGGGTGATGCAATGCATATGTGTGTGTGGTGCGATTGATTGTTGCATTGTGAATGAGATGCGCATGCCGTGACATAAGGGTGGTGTTATATTATGCGCATGCGACGAGATACGGGGGTTTTATGCGCGTGTTGCTAGTAAGGAGAAATACTTCATTGTGATGAACACACGGCGAGATAAGTGGGTATATGCGCATGAAGTTATTTCGGGAAATGTTTTAGATATGAAGCACATGCGGCATCATAGAGGTGACTTGTGATTTGTGAGTATGATGTGTGGTCATCAAAGGAAATCTTGTTGTAAATCTTGTGTTGGAACGGCTTGATGATTGGAACACATCATTGTTTACCTTAATCGATTTCGCTTTGCGTGTTACTTGTTTTGGTTAATTTGTCATATTATCATATACTTACTCTTTGTTGGTATTTATTGATTATGCTTCCTATTTTTAGTTCTGTATTGATATTCTACACATGTTATATATCTAGTGAGTGTCTTGACTTGAACCTCGTCACTACTCCACCGAGCTTAGTCTTGATACTTACTAGGTACCATTGTGGTGTACTCATACTAGGCCTCTGCATATTTTTGTGCAGATCCAAGTACTTCAGATTGTGCTGGACGCTAGTGAATTAAGCCAAATTTATGGAGACTTCAAGGTATAGCTGTTGTTCCGCTCATAGGACACGGAATCAACTTCTATTGATGCTCCTTATTACTGTTATTTGTATTCCAAAACAGTGATGTATTTTGAGATTTCTACTGTACTCTCATTAGAGCTTAGAACTCCGTACTACCGGTTTTGGGGCTGTATGACTGTTAATAATTTTTCATCTATTTTATGTTATTTATATGTCTTTATTTAATAGTAAATTAGTTCTGTTCTGTTAATCTCATATGTGTTACGATTACCTAATCTGAGAGACTAGGTGCCATAACGATCCTTAAGGTGGCATTTTGGGTCGTGACAATGCCGAACCACATCTAACCAACTCGAAATCACCCCAAATTTTTCAAACAAGTTTCAAATGACATAATGCACTTATTTCATCTTTCGAAACAAAAATCCGACCCCAATAACCTTGTGAGCACGTGATTTTTGGCCTATATGAATTACTCCCAGAAATTCAAACAAAATAATTTCTTTCATTATTTGCGATTTTGTGGGTTTTTGTGATATTTTTATTGTTTGCATTTTGTCTGTGCATTTTAATTAGTGAAAAATACAAAAATACTTGACCTCTGCACTTAGGGTTTTAATTCTACATTTTAGGATTAATTAAGAAAGTAATTGTTTCATAAAATGGAAAATAAAAAATATTTGTTTAAGTTGCATTTTTAATTTTTGATCTTGATCTTGAATGGTATTTCTTTTAATTTTTTTTTTTTTGTGATAACCATCATATGTGTTTAATTAGTTTTAGGATTAGTTGAATTTTAGAAATTAATTTCGATTTTTTTTGTGAAAAGGAAAAGAAAAGAGGGAATTAATTTGTTTTCAAATTGAAAAAGAAAAGAAAGGAAAATAAATAAAAGGGGAAAGAGGAAATAGCCTGGGTTATGTTTTTGGGCCAGATTCGCATTAGCCCAAACGATTCCCGTCCCAAAAATCATGAACCCAGCCCAATGTTAACCCAGTCCGGTCCACCCCCCATTTAAACGAAACGACGCCGTTTCCCCTAGTTTTAATCACAGCCCTTGATTCTTTTGATCCAACGAATGGGAACTGCCTAGGTATTGAATATAAATGTGTCCTAACGCTACCCTACCCCCTCAGACCCCCCTCACCCTCTCATCTCTCTCGTTTCATCAGAGATATATAACGCCACCACCCACCGCCTTGGACCGCCGCCGGAAATCGCCTCACGGCGGCGGCCGGTCTCCATTCCTGCCAAAAAATACACCCTTGAACCACCTTCTTCTCCTCTTTCCAAACCCCAAACCCCATCCCTCGAATCCCTGTCAAGGTCTTCGAATCTTAAATCGAAGATTCCGTCAAAATCCTAAATCGCCCAATCCTTACCAAATTAACACCACATAGCCTCCTCATCTCCCTCTTTACGAATCCATGGGTTATAACCTTCGAAAGTTTCCAAATCTGCTCGAATCTCAAATCTTAGAACGGCAGAACCCTAAAGTCCGAGTTACTCAGGTTTTTCCCCAATTGTCTGAATCCAAAGTTGAGTTCGAGCCTCGAGATAATGTGTTCGTTTGTTCTTGGTGAAGAACATACGTTCACATCATTCCGGTGCTTGAATCATCGTCCACTGCGGTTTAACTTCACATAAGTAAGTTTTCCTCGCTTTTTGTGTTTGATCTATATGTTGTTAAGATTAGATTAGTTCATAATTAGTGTTTTAGGTTTTAGGTTAGGTTCCTGATTATCAGTTTTGAAGCCAGATAATTGTTTTGTTTAATTCTCCACATGTTAATTGTTTTGTTGAATTCTCCTCATCTGATTAGTTCTCCCTGTGTTAAGTGTTTTGTTTTGTTTTAATCCTTACTATGGTTTAATTTTGTTATGATTTTCACTTTGATTTTCTGCTAGTTTGAACTTGTGGGTGTTTCGATTAGGAAATGCATGTTTGTGGCCTAGATTAATTTCGTTTGAATTGCTGACCTGTTGAGTGAATTAGTTTAGTTTGGATTAATAATTCAGTGAGATTTAAGTTCCATTTTTTTGATTAATTGTTTGAGTTCATTAGTTAAATTGTAGGATCTGTTTAGACTTAGTTGAATTTCATTCCCTTTGAGTAACTAACCATGGTTACTAACTAAGGTGAAGGGGGATGGGGTTAGTTTGATTAGGATTAGTAATTTCAGAATAAGGACAAGGGTAATATAGGTCTTTCAAGATAAGAATCTTGCAATAACTAATTTGGAATTCCCTAGAACATTCTAGATGGGATTCAAAACAGATTTTCAGAAAGTTAGCTGTAAAACTTGAGCAACAAGCCAAGAGTTTAGGGATTAAGTAAGTAAAACTGAAAAATAAAAGAGGGATTAGAAGTGTAAACTGAAAATCTGAAGCTTCCCCTTAGTCTTGCCTATATAAAGCAGCCCCAATGCCATAATTCACAAGTTTCAGATCTGAAAAGTTTCCCCCCAGAGCTTCCACAAGCTAAAACCTCTGAAAATTTGAAATTCAAAAACCAAAAAAAATCCAAAAATCGTAGTTCAAGAAAATCTGAAAAAGTTCTTCCCCTAGATTAGATCATTTGCTCTTAAAAACCCAAAAAAATAGCACAAAAACTAAAAAATACTATTCCATTAAAGTTTTCCCTATTCTAGCTCATCTAAGATCCAAAATAGCTTGGATTTTCTTGGTTTTGTTCAGCACTTGAAGTTTAAAAGTTTTGGAGTCCTTTTCAAATTGAATTTCATTTGCTCGAGTGGGTTGTTTTGGTTATTTGCTGGATTTGATAGTTCCTGAGTTGATCTTCGAGTTTTGTGGTGTCATTTTGGTTGTGAAATTGCTCCTATTGTCGCTGTGGAGTCCTGCTGTTACACATTTGCCGCTGCTGACCTCTCCTTTTTCTTATTGTGATTCAAATCCCAGGTACACTTCCAATGCAATGTAGATATCGAGTTGAAACATGAAACGAAGTTTTTCTGCATAATTTGTTGAAGATTTTGCTGTTTGATGTCTTATACTTCGAATAGTTTTCCTTGATCTGATTAGTGTCCTCTTTGTAAATAAATTCGGACTGTATAGGACTGCTGAACTGCTGCAATTTAAATTCGTATGATATTTCAGCTTGTAAAAAAGTCTCATGAGCTTGAAACTGACTTTGAAATTGAGAAAGTTCATTGTTAAATTCAGGCCTAATATATATTTGTGGTAGTGCATTGCTTTAGTGTCTGAAATTAGTAATTACAGGCCTAATTAATCAGTACATCTTCATTGCACTAAGTTTTTTTTCTGAATTTAGTAAGTGTGAGTTGCTTCATGCTAATTTCATTGAATCCTCTAGGGATCCGCAGCAATTAGGTAGCTTAAAACACAATCTGAGCATGAAATTGGAATATGACAATTGGTAGTTTGTTTGGTTTGAATGGATGTAACTTGTTTCCTTTATCATAAAAATCACTGAGTACCATTGGAACAACGTGAAATAAGTTTAGAGGTTATTTAAATCGATTTGGGGTTTTCTGTTCCTGTTTGGAATCTGTTGATAAACAGAGGCTCAACGGCCTGTTTTGATCGAGTTGGGCCTCCGTTCTATTGAGGCACAGCCTGGCTCCAGTTTCAACTTGCTGTTTCTTTGGGCCTATGCAAAGGCTCACACCTGGTCCAGCCTCTTATAGAACTGGAGTGAAACTCCTCCCTTTTGGGCTAATATCAAAGCCCAGTGACCGAAAATTTTAGAATATGTTCATAATAGTTCTTAAATGCTACCATTAATTAGGGCTTTTTTTAGAGACGATCCATAATAGAAAAATTGTAGTCATTTAGGTTGACTTTATAATAAATGAGGTGCGCCGCGCCAAATAAAAACCATACATTGTGTGGCCCTCTTAACTATATTAAAAATATTTTAGACTCGGGACGTGCCATCTAGTGAATTTCATTGCTCCCCGCAAAGTTAATAATATGCTAGTTGCTTTAGGCCCGACATTTAATAGTATTACTTTCCTAAACTCGGGTGCACATTTATGTGACCCACATCCAAATCTTAATGAAGTTGAAATGTATCGAAAACCATGGGTGCATTTATGTGACGTGGTTTGAGACGTGTTTTCACGACGTTGCAATTCTCTTTAAAAATAATAATTAGAGCGGTTTAAAAGTAAAAAGCACATGAGTTAAAACATGTTTTAAAATCAGATAACTAAGCCAGATATAATAGTTGAGCGACCGTGCTAGAACAACGGAACCCGGGAATGCCAAACACCTTCTTCCGGGTTAACAGAATTCCTTACTCAGATTTCTGGTTCGCGGACTGTTAAATAGAGTCATATTTTCCTCGATTCGGGATTCAACCGGTGACTTGGGTTACCATAAATCTCTCAAGTGGAGACTCTGAATCTAAATAAACAAATCTCGTTTCAATTGTCCTTTAATTGGAAAAACTCCTTTATACCCTTGCGGGGTGTAGGAAAAAGGAGGTGTGACAGCTCTGGCGACTCTGCTGGGGAACAGGACCCAGAACTTCGGTTCAGGGTTCAGAATTCGAGCTTGGAATATTTGTTGTATTTGGCTTTGTTTATTATCTAATTTTATTACATGCTTGGGACTAACGTGCAAAATGTTACTTTTTACCGCTTTGATATTATCTAAATTGTATAAAAACGGTGGCGAAACCCTTCTCTTCTCACCTCCGGGGATGTGCTCACTGGTTGAGACTCCCTATTCTGTTAGTGTCATGCCTTAAAGTAAGAAAGAGGCCGGACAAGTTACTAAGCCAGATGGCCTTTTGGTTCCCGGTACGTAGCCCCCTCCTCGAATCGAGTTGTCCGCTCGGGTGCACAGTCTAGAACATATAACCAGGTTTTGAACCTAGAATAACTTGACCTCATGCCGGATCCCTAGTAGGAACGCTTATCTGCATCACGTGCATATGACTTAGGGGACTCAACACAGGGGTTGGGTCCGTCTAGGACAGGTGACCTGAAATGAAAAGACCATCCTGATGCATCTTACGTGCTACTTGTGCATTCATTTGCTTTGGATTTGCATGTTGACCGGCTTGTATATAATGAGAGAAAATTGAGAAAAATAGCAGTGTTAGGGCTAAGTAAGGGTAACCACTTGTTTTGAAAAACCAATGCCAAACTAGCACCGAAATGCTGCTGGATTTTCAAAAAAAAAAGAGGAAATATTTGAAAAGAGTGAAAAAGATTTTCAAAAATATATTTGGTTTTGAGAAATATGCCCGAACTACGCCAGTTTGATTCTCACAAGGTGTGGGATACGTAGGCAACCCCCATCGGGTCCAACTTCCCTTTTTGCAAAATAGCCCAAAACAACAAAATTTTAATTTTGTCATGAATAAGTCAGGTGAGGCCATTCTTGTCTAAAACAAGCCGAATGTCCCTAAAAGGGCGCCGGAAGGCTGTTTTTGCGAGAACAACCACCTTGGGTCATTTTCAACGGTTAGCGGGCACAACCTTAAAATCTTCTTCTCGAAGTGCTACAACGCTGTATCCGCAAAACCGACTGTCTGTTTTAAATTAGAAATTTGAAAAAAAATATAGTGTCATTTTTCCCTTTTAGGTCAAAATAAGTGATTAAATCACCTTAATAAATGTGCAAGATGAGCACGATTCAAAATGAACCTTTCTCAATCATGCATAAAATCCCTTTGGAGTTGCGTCTGTGGTGGAACGATCTAGGAGGAGAAGGGCAAGATGAAGTCAAAAAATATTTGAAAGGGCTTACCGGTTTGTTGGAGATTGTGCCTCGGGGAGACATCATAAGAGCATTGGTCACATGCTGGGACCCGGCACACAACGTGTTCCATTTTTTAGACTTTGAACTCACCCCGACCTTAGAAGAAATAGCTGGATACATCGGAAATGCTGATGTTCCTTTAAGACACAAGTACTTGGTTGCCCCGAGAACCGTAGCTGTGCACAGATTCTTAGACTCACTGAAGATAAGCAAGACGGTCCCAACACAGATCTGGCGAATGGCTTTTGTACTCCACACTTCATATACCACAGATATGGCCACATAGGAGGGTTCAACAACCCGGAAAACAAGATATGTAGCAAAGGAAACCGCCAAAAATGGGAAGAACATAGACGTTTTGCTTTTATGGTGGTCTTTTTGGGGCTTTTGGTATTCCCGAGGAAAGATGGAAACATTGACATAAAAGTATCCGGGGTCGTCAGCACTCTACTCACTCAACCCAAAAGCACTCTTGCGCCCATGATATTAGCCGAAATCTTCCGCGCACTTACAGCCTGCAAAGCCGGAGAAGACTTCTTTGAGGGATGCACATCTACTATTGCAAATGTGGATGACCGAACACCTGCGCCATCGTCCTCAGTTCCTGAGTTATGGGTCTACAGAGAAAACCTGTATATAGGAGTTTTATTCGAGGATTAAGGGGGTCAGCCTGCCTGAAGGAGTCACGGGTTGGACATCATACTTTCGGTCCCTCACTGCCAGTCAAATAGAGTGGACGTTTGGATGGTTACCTGTCAATGAAATCATATATATGCCAGCAGCGGGGCCGCACTTCCTCTTGATGGGTCTTAAGAGCATTCAGCCTTATGCTCCGTATCGGGTTTTAAGGCAACTCGGGAGATGCCAAGTAGTGCCAAAAGACGACGATCTTAGTATCCAAGTGGTTGAGATTGGTCCTGATGGCCAGTTTCCTGAAGCAAAGGTTCGCCAGGTCTGGAGCGAATGTCAATACTTGGCGGCGAATACCTGTGTACGGGATCGATCTAAAGGAGAAATGTCACCTGAGTATCACGCCTGGTATAGAAGGGAAGTTGCATTTGGGAGGCCGGCCAAAAGACCTCACCTCCAGGATTTTGCCGAATCATCGCAAGAACAATGGGCCTGGTTAGCTAAAAATGAATACAGAGCTAAAATAGGAGAATTAGAAAGGCAAGTCCGAGACCTTCAGTTTGAAAACAGTGTGCAAGCCGCAGCCGATGAGGGTGAGAAGAAGAAATTGGCCAAAGAGAATGAAGCCTTACGAGCCCAAATCCAAAAGATGAAGATAGCGGCCGAAAATCCCGTTAGGAGTGCCAAGGATGCAAAGCTTATCGAAAATCTAAGACAAAAAGTGAATGACTACAGTTTTGACCTCAACAAGGCAGAAAGGGAATTAGCCGGGGTTCGAAAACAATTGGCTAAAAACGGGGAAGAACGGGCTCGCATGGTTAAGCAGTTGAAAGAAGAATACGATAATGAGTTCACGGGATTAAAGAAAAGGGTCATTGCCACAGAGAACAAAATGATCAAACAGGCAAAAGAATTCAAGGTTGAAAGAGAGCACTGCTACACGGCGTTGGCACAATTAGAAATGGACTTGCAACAACTCCAGGAACAAAACCAGGTAGCCGAGCAGACTTTGGAGGCCAGGGCCCAACAGATAGGGCGGTTGCTTCAAGAAAAGGGCAGAATCAGAGAGAGAATCTTAACCGTTGCTCACTACATTACTAGGAAATGCCAAGTGTGCGAGAACATGACTCGCACCACCTTCTTTGCATCTGTGATGATATTTGTGAAGCAGATAATGAGTGACCTGGATAGACTTCAAGGGGAACTTGCATATAGGCCCGCGGCGAGACCGAACGATGTCCCGCGGGCACCAGGAGCTTTAATGTATTCATGACTGTCATTTGAGTCTGTATTTCCTTTTCTACTAGAGTCTGTCAGTTGTCTGAGTCTGTATTTTCTTTTCGTTTGAAATAGAATAGGGATGGTGGAGTCTGTAGTTCTTCTCTTCATTAGAGTCTGTTAGTTGTTTTAATCTGTCAGTTTTGAGTCTTTGTAATCGAAGTATTTGCTATCAATAAAATTGAAAATCCCAAAACATTTTGCTTCTATTTTACATTTATTTTTCACGAACTACGCTTGGTCTGATTCATGCGAGGTCATGATACGTAGGAAATCTCCATAGGATTCGACCATAACCAAAAGAAAAAAAAAGTGATAAAAAGAGGGAAAGAAGAAAAGAGGAAAAAACAAGAGAGAAAATGGAAAGAAAAAGAGAGAAAATAAGAAACTGAGAGAAGAAAACAATGGCAAAACAAGAGAGAAAATAAGAAACTGAGAGAAGAAAACAATGGCAAAACAAGAGGGAGGGAGGAGAGAACAAAAACAGAGAGAAAGCAAAGGCAAGAAAAAGGAAAAAAAGAGAAGAAGTGGCAAATGGAAATAAGGAAAGTCGGGATGACGCAAGCAGCCAAACAAATGCATAATAGAAATGGTTAACTGCTTAGGTGCATTCATTCCCCAAAATGTGTGGTTACCAATCTGTTAAAGCCCTCACCGCTAACAAAGTTGTTGTTGATGCATTGAGTTCAGGCAGGTGGTTAGTTGATTGGCATTTTTGCAACTCACTCCTACAATACCCGGTCAAAAAAAAAACAAGAAAAAAAAACAAGTTGATCATGGCCAACCAGGAACTTGACGCGAGTGTTATCGATCCTTCGAGAGAGGTGGAAGAGTTGGATGTTAATGTGATGAAAGAAGAGATGTATAAACTGAAACAACAGATGGCCAAGATGTATCGATATCAACCAGAATCCATTGCCGGCCCATCATGAGACAAATATGATCGAGATAGTGCATAAGGGAGGGGAGCCTAAGAAGCCTTCACAGACCGTCATGATGATTCGGTCCAGTGAGGTCGTGCCGGTTGAAAAGTCAACAAGTGGGAAATCAGTGATCAGGTTGGGCGGGACAGACAGTGAGCCATCTGCGGTAGTCAAGAAAGGGTCCTCAAGTGAGGTTGCAACGAAACAAGAAAGGGCAAAAGTGGTTGTGCCAGGAGTGTCGAACAAGCCTATCGTAATTGTGGAGGGTGCCCACACAGATCCCGTCATTGTCAAGCCAGGGGCAGTGAAGCATCCGGTGTCAGGATTTCCAAAGCCTGTGGTTGTCTTTGATGAGGACTTGATTTGAGAGGGTCAAAAGTTTATTTGATGAAGTAAACACGGTGGAAATTGGGGGAGCTCTGGTAACGAAGAGGTGCATTTTGTCAAGCCGAATGTGAAGGTCAACAATTGGGAAGCTACTCCTCTTCCTACTCGGAGGGAGTCTTGGTAGTGGGTTTTGATTTCCTTTTAGTTGTCTGGATTATTCCAGGGTTGTGATTTAGATTCTATGTTCCGTCCGTTTGGATGTGTTAAACCTTGCTATCTTTTGATTTCAATGAAATGCAATTTCCCTTTTTCATCATTCCTGATAGTTTATTTTTCTTTTCTTCCTTACACAGTTCTTTTTGGCTGGTTTCAATGACATGACATGCATGAGGAATCTTCGGCCCAGTTTTAAAATCCAAGCTAATTCTGAAAAGTTGAAATCCCATCCCTTCGGATTGCCGCTAAAACCGAAATTGATGATGACGAATGGGTCAGAACCCGCTTGGAGCAATTGAGTTTGATCGATGAGAAAAGATTGGCAGCAGTGTGTCATAGTCAATTGTATCGACGGAGAATGGCAAGAGCATATAATAAGAAGGTGCGTCCACGGAAGTTTTAAGTGGGTCAGCAGTGTTGAGACGTATCCTTCCACATCAGGCTGAGGCAAAAGGAAAGTTCGCCCCAAACTGGCAGGGACCATTTGTTGTAACCATGGTGTTGTCCAATTGTGCATTATATTTGACGGATGTGGAAGGAAAATGTGTAGAAATGGCTATCAACTTTGTTGCAGTCAAGAGATATTATGTATGATCTTCATTGTTTTAATTGTATTTGTTTGTACTTGGCATGTTTTGAAGATTGGAATGACGAAGGCATTTTGTTCTGCTATCCAAACACTTTATCATTTGTTACCCCCTTTGAGCCTCATTCATTTTCTTTCATACCCCTCTTTCGGAATCAGTAGCAAAGATCAGAAACACAAGCGTGAAAGATAAGTCAAGGGAAAAGAGAAAAGAAAAGAATGAAAAGAGAGAGAAGGAAAAAGGAAGAAGAAACGAAAGAAAAAAAGAAGAGGAAAGAGAAGAAAAAGAAAAGAAGAGAAAAAAAGAAAAAAGAGAAAAAGAAAAAAACAAACAACAAAAAGAGAAAGGAAGAAAGAAAAGAAAAGAAGAGAAAGTGGAAGAAAAAGAAAGGAAAAATCACAGCAACAAAGTAACTTCTATGACCTGAACTACGTTTGACTTCATCCCGAAAGGGTACGTAGGCAGCATCCCTCTGAGGTTCAGTCACACCAAAATAAAAGTCCAAAAGTCCCCAAGGAAGAAACTGGGGCAGAAGTTATGGTTGTGCAAGAGATTTGATTCCG